>NC_092365.1:13069802-13184659 GCF_030848805.1 Temnothorax longispinosus | reverse complement strand
CTTTATTAATTCTACTCGCCTGGAGTTGCTTTCCAGAGATAATTACGACACGTGGAGAATTCAGGCGGAGGCCTTGTTAGTAAAGAACGATACATGGGGATACGTCTCAGGAGAAAAACCGAAACCAGTGGTTTCGACGGACCCGGCTACACGAGCGGCTTCGCAAGCAGCACACGATTCATGGATTATCGAAGATCGTAAGGCCAAATCAGATCTCATCCTGTCGATTAATCCATCGGAGCTCAAGCAAATACGTGGTTGCGAGACATCTAAAGACGTCTGGGATAAATTAGAATCTATCTACGCATCCAAGGGACCCGCACGTAAGGCAACCCTTCTAAAACGTCTCATGTTACACAAAATGCCAGAGAGTGGCGACGTAAAAGATCATCTAAACGATCTTCTTGACGCAGTCGATAAGCTACAAGCGATGAACGTTGAAATAAATGATGACATGCTCGCAATTATTATATTATATAGCCTCCCTAACAGCTTCGACACATTCAGATGTGCAATAGAGTCACGCGATGATTTGCCCGATGCCGAGACATTAAAAATCAAGATAATCGAGGAAAGCAAAGCACGAAAACAAAAATCGCTCGACGATGGATCTGGTGCCTTGTTTGTAAAGCATCAGGGTAAGCAACAACCTAGCGTCTCTAAAAATAAGCCGGTGAATAGCAATGCCAATAAAAATACATCATCGCTCACACATGCACGGATAAGATGCAATTATTGCAAGAAACTCGGACATAAGGCTGCGAATTGCTTCTCGAAGAAAACCAACACAGATCAAAAATCAAGCCATGCGACCGAGACAACGCTTTTAGTAAATAATGATAAAGTATCAACGAAATGGTGTCTGGACAGCGGCTGCACTTCGCACTTGTGCGGCGACAAGAAACTCTTCGTGAACACTACAAATATTTCTAGTGGACTAAAACTAGCAAACAACACTACTACTAAGATTGAGGCAATGGGAGACATCAAAATCACAGCCGCGGTTGATGACGAGGAGATGAACATAAGATTGAAGGATACACTGTACGTTCCTGACTTGAGAACCAATCTTCTGTCTGTGGCCAAAATAGTCGACAATCAGCATCAAGTTCTCTTCACCAAGGATTGTGCCATCGTTCAAGATCTTCAAGGTAACGCAAAAATGATAGCCAAACGCGTAAACAATTTGTTTTATCTTCAGGAAGGTTCCACTACTGAAGCGTGCGTGGCAGTTAAGGATGAACGATCACAAATTATGACGTGGCACGAACGACTAGGGCACCTCAACGCAAATGACGTGAATCTGATGTGGAAATCTCAAGCGGTTACTGGCATAAAACTCAACGCTGGATCGTTGATGACTGATTGTAAAACATGCGCTGCAGGAAAATTGTCAAGTTCCCCATTTCCGGTTAGAGGTCAGAGAGCTTCAGGTGCACTCGACATTATACACACTGACGTATGTGGACCGATGCGAACGGAGTCACAGGGCGGTGCACGCTATTTTGTCACTTTTATAGACGACCATACCCGCTGGTGTGAGGTATACTTCATGCGAAACAAAGGAGAGGTAGCTGAAAAGTTCGAGGAATTTAAGAAGCTAGCCGAAAATCAAACTGGACGAAAAATCAAGGCAGTCCAATCAGATAACGGCAAGGAGTATTGCAACTCTACTCTGGACAAATTGTTTAAGGAACACGGAATTCGTCGCCGACTGACAGTAGCTCACACACCTGAGCAAAATGGTGTTGCTGAACGAAAAAATCGAACTCTAGTCGAGGCAGCACGATGCATGATGATTCAATCAGGACTTTCACCTTCTTTTTGGGCCGAAGCGATCGCAACTGCAAATTATATTAGGAATCGCTGTATTACAAAAAGTCTTCATTCTGGAACCCCATTCGAAAAATGGACCGGCAGACGCCCGAACATTAGTCATCTGCGGACATTTGGATGCAAGGCGTTCATTCTGGACAAGTCTCCAAACAAAGGCAAGTTTGATGTCCGTGGCTTAGAAGGCATCTTCGTTGGATACTCCGAGGTATCAAAAGCTTACAGAGTGTGGAGCCCAAAAAACCAAAAAATCCACATCTCTAGGGATGTTAAATTCTTCAACGAATTTAACGTGAAAGAATCGTGTGAGGACATAATCACCGAGGAAACGAAGAATGGTCGATTTAAGGTCGTGGATGATCTAATGACATTCGAGGGGCAAGGTGAAGCGGCAGTCGGACCCAACAACGATCCAATGGCCATACAATCCGGAAACGACCAAACCATTGAAGACAACGACCAGGTTGACGCAGAAGATGATAATAGTACCGCAACGCCCGCTAGACGAGGACCAGGAAGGCCGAAGGGAGCGACGAATAGAAAACCTGACCCTCCAAGCAAGGAATACGATTTGAGAAGCAGACAACAAGGAGTGCCAGCACCTATAGTTGTCGAGTCATCATCTGACGATGACATCGAGTGGCAAGATTCTATGTACGCTTTATTTGCAGGTGAAATTTCCATCTCTGAGGCTACTACAAGTCCAGATGCAGCGGAGTGGAAGGACGCCATTTACGATGAAGTTAAAAGTCTCGTGGCTAATGATACATGGGAACTAGTGGAGAGACCTAAGGATGGCAATGTCGTCGGTTGCAGAACGATTCTGAGAAACAAGTACGGAGCAGATGGAAAGTTAGAGAGAAGAAAGGCCAGAGTTGTCGCGAAAGGGTTCTCTCAACGCCCTGGGCTCGATTTTCAAGACACTTTCGCTCATGTAGCCAGACTCGGATCGCTCAGGCGGTTAGTCGCTTTATCAGTTGAGCTCGGAATGTCAATATCACAGTTGGACATTACTGCAGCATACCTACACGGCGAAATGGACACCGTAGTTTACATGGAACCACCAGAGCATTTAGAGGAAATGCTAGAAACAATCACGCGGGATAAGTCGGCAGAACATCTACATGATAGAGCCAAAACTATGCTCTCGCAACTTCGTCAAAAACATAAGGTTTGCCTCCTTCTAAAAGCGTTATATGGACTACGCCAGGCCGGACGTCGGTGGCATTTAAAGCTTCGCGAAACATTGAAGGACGCTGGACTCTCCCACGAACGCAGATCCCTGCGTGTATGCAAACGATGATAGAACATTTTTCCTCCTTGTTTATGTTGATGATAGATGATATACTGATGGCTTCAAAAGACCCCAAGATGACCAAAAGGATTGTCAAGATACTAAAGAGCCGTTTTGCCGTCAAGGACCTCGGGGAAGCTAAATATTGCTTAGGAATAGAAATCATCAAGAGCAGGGAAAGTACTCATCTTTCTCAGGCTGGTTATATCAAAGATTTGCTTTTCAGGTTCGGAATGGCCGATTGCAAAACATCAAATACTCCACTAGACGGTAGCATCAAATTGACGGCAGGAGATCCGGAATACGGCGATGATTTGGTGCCATACAGGGAACTGGTGGGCAGTTTGATGTACCTAGCCCTAGGTACTAGGCCCGACATCGCTCATGCAGTCAGCGTGTTAAGCCAATTTAATTCTTGTCACGAGAAGAAACACTGGACAGCAGCTAAGCATGTGCTTAGGTACCTGAAGAACACCATCAATTTGGCTCTGTGTTTCGAACGTACAAACAAAGGTCTCACTGGATACGTGGATGCCGATTGGAGCAATTATGCGATGGACAGGCGCTCGTATACTGGAACAGCCTTTATTCTTGCTGGAGGCGCTATTTTCTGGGAATCCCGAAAGCAGAAGACAGTCGCGCTTTCTTTGACCGAGGCCGAATATATGGGGCTGACTGATGCAGCCAAGGAGGCTGTGTACCTCATCAATTTTCTAAAGAAGCTTGGTTTGGAAAAGCTAACGAATGTCAATCTGTATAACGACAATCAAGAAGCCAGGGAACTGGCGCACAACCCCGTCTACCACGGAAGATCCAAATACATCGACATTCGTCATCATTTTATTCGAGAAGTATTAAATGAACATCCCGTAAAACTCGAATATCTACCTACAGAAGAGATGGTGGCGGATGTACTCACCAAGAAACTACCAAGAAGAAAACACGAATTTTGTGTTCGCGGACTTGGGTTAAAGGACATTAATAACGAAGGACTGTAAAATTGAGGGAGAATGTTAGAGATTCAATTCTACCGCCTTCTTTCATTGTAACTATTATTCACTAGACGTTTCTTATTGGCTCAGATGGCGTCTCGGTAGAGCTATACGCGGTTCACTTATACACTCATTCATCGCTATTCGTTCGTTAAGTTCGGTTAGAGACAGCCGCCCTTTTTGATACATTACACACATTTTCTGTTCTCCACGCTATTGTGTGTCGTAAATAAAGAAGCACTATTAGTAGGTAAGCTACGGGCATTCCCGGTCATCTGTAGGGATCTGAGGGGGGGGTGAGGGGCGGGGAGGGGGGACCGCGGGGGAGGGGGAGGGGGAAACCGCGGGCGCCGCGGAGGAGGGGAAGGGGGGAACCGCGTGTTTCGGGCGCCGCGGGGGAGAGAAAGGGGGGAACCGCGTTTTTCAGGCGTCGCGAGGGAGGGGGAGCGGGGAACCGCGTTTTTTCAGGCGTCGCAAGGAAGGGGGAGGGGGAACCGCGTTTTCCGGCGCCGCGGGGCGAGGGGGGTCCACGTTTTCCGGCGCCGCGAGGCGAGGGGGTCCGCTTTTTCGCCGCGCCGCGGAGCGTTCGCGTTTTCGGGCGTCGCGGGGCGAGGAGACCCGCGTTCGCGTTTCGCCGCGCCGCGGAGTCCGCGTGACGTCACACGGCACGCTCGCGTTATCTCCCCCTCGTAGATGTTACTCCTCCGTCCCCCGTTTGCGCGAGTCTTCTCGTTCGCGCGGTCTCTTTCTCTCGCGCGCGGTCCCTCTCGCTTCCGGCCCCCGTTCGCGTTCTCGCTCGTGGCCCCGTTCGCGGTCTCTTTCCCTCGCGCGTTCTCGCTCGCGATCGCGTATCTTTTCTTCGCCAGCGATATTTAATCGTTCAGATCTTCGCGATATTTAATTTTTAATATTACATTTAAGTAAACAACAAACGAAGACAGCTTTATGACAGGAAATGGGATAAACGGTAAATGACGAGGAAAAACTTTTTAACCATATTATATGCATTTATTTATCATGTAGCGCATTATACACAATAGTATCCAAAGCGTAGACTAATAATTCGCAATCAATAATCGAATTTTTATCATAAACGTCACGCAAGATTGTAACTGCGTTACATTTATCAGTGATACAATTTTGACGTAAAATTGTTACAAACTGTTTGAATTTTTTACTTACGCCGTGAACATTTTGACATAGTTGAAAATACACATTCTCGACGCAATGTTCTAGTTCGAACAGGAAGAGTACAGTTGACGGTTTCATGTACAAGCTGGTGCCGCACGACGTCAATTTTACAATATCTGCGTCACGTATTTTAACAAGCTCCAGATCTCGAAAAGTTAGCGATGATGGTGCCGATGACTGCACGAGTCGCTGTATATCTGCACGTTTTTCGATGAGTGTCACCCACGTTGCATGTAGCAGAATTATCCGATTGCCTCGGTTATCGCCAATAAGTATATCCACAGAGGACATAGGTCCCGCGTTGATTCCAACATCCAAAAATTTATACGCTGTTGATGTCAAGGCAAATCTCCTTCCCAAAATACGTGGCGTGTAGCGGGGTTTATCAAAACTAAAAAAATACAATTATATGTTTATAAAAGTTTTTTTTTGCACAAGTATATATGAAAATTAGCGGTACTTACTCATTGTGCTGTTTCTCGCACGTTTCGTCCTGAATCGGAACGTAGTAGTTCGCACCATGAGTGTTCATCGTATCTGGAGGCTGTTTGCGACGTACTCGAACCGTATCGAACTCTTGACTGTGCTCTAGAATCCTCATAGACCATTTATACATACCCAAAACTGCAAATCTTGCAAAAATAGCGCCAATGCACGGCTGCTGCATGGTGACCGCCACCACAATCCACATATACGTTAAATGTGATATCTTTGTCAAGAACATTCGTGATGAGATCACCTCATCGGGCATCAAATATGATTTTTTTCAAGAGCATACGTGTCTCGCGATGATTTCATCGAACACGTGCAAAACTGCAAATTTTGCAATTTCGAATAAGTCAATGGAGCGTTATTGTTTTCAAGAACATGTCGCGACATGTCTCGCGATGATTTCATCGAACACATGCAAAACTGCAAATAGCGCCGATGTACGGCCGCTGCATTGATACAGATCAAATCACCAAAAGTCAATGGCGCGTTTTCGTGAACGTACGTGTCTTGCAATGATTTCATCGAACACGTGCAAAACTGCAAATTTTGCAAATAGCGCCGATGTACGGCTGCTGAGATGAAATTAGATATGATAAGCAAACGATGCATCATTAGTAGAATATAAAATGACGAATCTAGGGGATACGCTCAATAGTCGAGAACTGGAAGTCGTGAGTGCAACAAATGGCGTTAGCAAGAGGATCGTGCAATAACATGGAGCAAGAGTTGTTGGAGCAATTCACCCTGTTAAATTCGAGGGAAGACTTTGCCGCGTGGGAGCAACGATGCGACGAGTTTATCGAATCGTTGGAAGAACAAAGCCGAATTAAACGGTCACGATTATCAATCGATCAGTCATCGATCGGTCTCAAACAGTCATTGGTCGCTTGTATCGCAAGACTCGAAGGTTTGAAAGACTTGGTACGTCAACGTTTCGTACATGTGGGTGCGGGATACAGTGCGAGTGAGACAGGACTCAGATGGCGCGAGATAGATCCGGCTTTTGAAAGCCGTATATTGACTGGTGCGGTGATAAATTCGAAACACATCGATCCTCGTCAATTTCTCAAAAATGCGAGAGAAATTGTACTCGATCGTGTGCGGAACGTCATGCAACGACATGACAATGTAAAAATTAACACAGTGTTTAATGGTGAATTTGATGCGGGTGACAAACGCGCGAATAAAAGTATCGCAACGAGAAACTATGAAGTCTTTCGTGAGTCTAATCTGCACGAGTGGTACAAGAGACACGTCATCGAGCCTACCTTAGCAAAGCTGGAGGAATTCCAGGAACGTGATAGCGGATGGGCGTTGTCGCGTATACTCAATTTAATGGTAAATGTGAACAAATACAATCCGTTGCACGCGGGGTGTATTGTGGAAATACCGCAAGAAATTAAAAAGAAGAACGCGGTGATAAACGTGCGATCAATAGACAATGCATGTTTCGCATGGTCAGTGGTGGCTGCTCTGTATCCAGTTGAGGAACACACATATCGGAAATCGTCGTATCCTCATTACACGTCGGTGCTAGATCTTACGGACATTGAGTTTCCAATGACGTTGGATCAAATTAAAAAATTTGAAAATCACAACAACATCTCCATCAACGTGTACAGCATCGAGAAAAAAAACAAGAAACTTAATATCTTGCCAATACGGGTTACTGACCGAAAGATGGACAGACATGTAAATCTGCTGTACGTGCATAACGACAACGTGGGACATTTTGCGTGGATCAAGAACCTATCCCGCCTCGTGAGCTCGCAAATCAACCGACACCATGGTCGGAAATACTTTTGCGATCGGTAAGTACCTATAGTTCTTTTAATAATATATAGAATATTTTGTGTATAAAAAAATTATAATATTTGCGTTTATTTTTTTTGCAGATGTTTGCACTACTTCAGCTCCAACGAGAAATTGACTGCCCACACCGTCGACTGTCAGGAGATGAATGACTGCGCGATCAAGTTACCGAGCGATAACGACAAGTGGTTGGCCTTTAAAAATCACAACAGGAAGGAACGAGTTCCGTTTGTCGTATACGCCGACCTGGAGTGTACCCTGGAGAAGATGGAAGCGGATCCGGAAACGTCCAGGTACACATATCAACATCATCGCGTGTTTAGCATAGGGTACTACGTGCGTTGCTCGTACGACGAGTCGTTATCTATGTATCGGTTTCGTCGCGATAAGGATTGCGTCGCGTGGTTCGCCGAGGAGCTAAGACGTTTAGCTCACGACGTAAAAACTATATTGTCCACTAATATACCCATGGCAGATTTCACGCGAGACGAGTGGGAAAAGTTTAACAGCGCAACGCACTGTCACGTGTGCGAAGAACCGTTCGAGCCAGACGACGTGCGAGTACGCGACCATTGTCACCTGACCGGTCGATACAGAGGTCCCGCGCATTCGAATTGTAACTTAAATTATAAAGATTCGCATTGCATTCCCATAGTGTTTCATAATTTATCGGAGTACGATGCACATTTTATTATAACTGAAATAGCAACAGCATACGAAGGACATGTAGATTTACTCCCGATCACAAAAGAAAAATATATTTCGTTTACAAAAAACGTTCAAAGCACCGAAGATAAAGATAAGAAAACGTGCGTCAAATTGCGATTTATCGATTCGTACAAGTTTCTCACCGCTAGTCTCGACAAATTGGCATCTTATCTCAGCAAGGATAAACTGCGAATATTGCAACGCGAATTTTGTGAATTATCCGCAGAAAATTTTAATTTGCTGACACGAAAAGGCGTATTTCCATATGAATACATTGACTGCGTCGAAAAATTGGAGGACTTGTGTTTACCACCGCGCGACTCGTTTTACAGTTCATTGACAGGTGACACCGTATCCGAGAGCGATTACGCGCACGCCGTCGACGTCTGGCAGCGGTTCTCCATTCGAACGCTCGGTGATTACAGCGATTTATATCTCAAGACCGATGTCTTGCTGTTGGCCGATATCTTTGAAAATTTTCGCGATAGTTGCGTCGCGAGTTATGGACTCGATCCGGCGTATTATTATACTCTACCGGGTTTTACGTGGGATGCTATGTTGAAGCATACACACATCAATTTCGAATTGCTCACCGACATTGACATGGTCATGTTTATCGAACGCGGTATACGCGGCGGTTTGAGTCAATGTTCAAACAGATACGCGCTGGCCAACAACAAGTACATGCAGTCGTACGATCCATCGAAACCGTCGTCGTACCTCATGTATTTTGATGTAAATAACTTATACGGCTGGGCAATGAGTCAACCATTGCCATACGCAGATTTTAAATGGGTCGACGACGTAACCGATTTTAATGTTATGGATGTCGCGTTGGATTCCCCGATAGGCTACATTCTCGAAGTCGACTTGGAGTATCCGCAACATCTTCACGACGCGCACACTGACCTACCGTTCTGTCCGACGCGCGATAAACCACCCGGCAAGCGGCAGGACAAGCTCCTCGCAACATTATACGATAAGAAACGTTATGTAATACATTATCGCAACCTGCAGCAGTGTACTCGTCACGGTCTCCGTATATCAAAAATTCACCGTATACTGAAATTCGCGCAATCTCCATGGCTTCGCGATTATATAGACCTCAATACGAAATTTAGAACGTTGGCCAACAATGATTTCGAGAAAAATTTATACAAATTGATGAACAATGCCGTGTTTGGCAAAACCATGGAGAATGTGCGCAATCACGTTGACGTGCGACTCGTGACTCATTGGGAGGGTAGATACGGCGCGGAGGCTATGATTGCGAAACCAAATTTTCATAGCCGAAGCGTCTTTTCGGAGAATTTAGTAGCAATAGAAATGCGAAAACTCGAGGTGAAGTTCGACAAACCAATCTATGTGGGTATGTGCATCCTCGATATATCCAAGACATGTTTGTACGAATTTCATCACGAGTACATGTTACCGTTGTATCGCGACAAGTGTAAAGTCACGTACACCGATACTGACAGTCTCATTTATCACATCGAGTGCGACGATGTGTATGATATCATGAAGCGTCACATTCATAGATTTGACACTAGCAATTATGTGATTGATAATACGTATGGTATCCCACTCGTCAATAAAAAAGTTCCGGGCTTAATGAAAGACGAAAATAACGGTGCGATAATGACCGAATTCGTCGGGCTTAGAGCAAAGATGTACGCCTTGCGAGTGGACGGTAAGAAAGATACGAAAAAGGCTAAAGGTGTTAAGAGTAACGTCGTAGCCAGGTCGATAACGTTCGACGATTACACGCGGTGTCTGCGCGACGAAATTGAAATGACGCGACAGCAAACCTGCATAAGATCCAAAAAACACGAGGTATACACCGTGTCCGAAACGAAAATAGCTCTAAGTCCGTACGATGATAAGCGATACATTATACCCGGTTCTACCGAAACGCTGCCATGGGGACATTATAAAATACCATTGTAAATATATTGAAAATATATTGTAAATACCGCTGTAAATATATTGTAATTACATTTAGATATATAGAAAAATAAATGACTCATATGTATATATGTATGTTTTTATACTGTAATAAATTTTTACAATACATTATTCTTGTGTATCCATGAATTGTATGAATTATCAAATTGTTGTGAGCGCACAACGCCCTTGGCAACCGAGTTGCCAAGCGTTAAAGAAACTCGACCCCAGCGACGAAACGTAGAGAGCAAGGTCCATCCACGAGGACCAATATCGCTGACGCGAAGGTCAGCGCCGAGCGCTGACCATAGAGGTTAATGCTACCGCGGGCGACCCCGAGGTAGCAACCGGAAACCGATGTAAGACCGCCGAATCGAACAATCAGGCAGTCGGTCTGAAACCATCAAGCTGTCGCGTCGAGTCACCTGCGAGTTATCTATAAACGAAACGCGAAGTGGAACTTGTAATAAGGACACTCGTGTAAGGCAACTCAATTTATTAAAGTGGTTCAATATAACGCCTTCCTTCATCCTTCATATCGCGAACGGAGCCCGATCCCTTTTAGCCGACAAAACGGCTAACAAATTGGTGGCAGCGGTGGGATCTGCTCCATCGATTCGCCAGGAAGGACCGGACTGCCGAAGAACCACGCATCTGAAACAAGAACGAGTTCGATTAACAATCGGTGGCAACATATCCCGGAGAGGAAAAGCCAGCCGAGACCCGAGCGAAAAGACGGTAGCAGCCGCGAGTGCAGAAGTGACACCTGAGACGGCCACGACCTACCGCACGGAATCACCGACTCCGAGCGACGCAGAGACACAGCGAAGCAGCGTAGCAGCGCGGCAGGGACGCAGCGATCACGCAGGGACGCAGCCAAGCAGCGAAGCGGCCCGACGGACCGATCAGGCGGAGCAAGGCGAAGCAGCCAAGCAGCAACATGCGATTCGCGGCGATATTGTAAGTGCGAAAATTTATGTAACCGCGAGCGTTAAGTAAATGTCGGACGACCCGAACCGACAGCCGCCCGTCCCGCAAGCATCATTTATACATAGCAAATCCGCGCAACGCGCCGCGCGTAACCTCGAGAATCCCGTGCGCGCGACGCGATCCGCAGGCGAAGGGTTAAACCGGCCCGCCGAAAGCGAAGGGTTAAACCGGCCCGCCGAAAGCGAAGGGTCAGACCGGCCCGCCGACGGACTAGAACAAGTCCGCTTGAATTTAGAGTCACGTTTTGCCGAAGGAGAAGCGCCCGTGCTATCTCCGAACGTCATTGTAGAACGCGAATTTCCGTTCGACGAGGTAGACGCGAGTGTAGTAGGCGAACACGCAAATCGCGATAACGACCAGACAGACTCACTCACAGACGTCTCCGACGACGCGCCAAGCCGCGCGTCACAACGAGGCGAATTTTCTCTCACGTCGTACGACAGCAGTATATTCGTTCCCGACGAGAATTCCGCGGAGGCCGGGATGAGTCATACAGGAAACGCGACTCCTACCCGAGAGAACCGCGAGGAAAATACGGACCCAGCCAGGGTGACCGAACAAGGCGACGCCGAAATGGCGCAAAATAGGCCACTCGTCAGGCGACCGGCGACACACGAGCAAAATCGAGTCCCGGAGCCGACGCAACGAGAACTGAGAGCCCCGGACGCAGTAATAACCGATTTAGTAAATTTAATGCGCGACATGCAAGAACGCATGGACCGCGTCGAGGCTGCGGAATTCGACCGATCGGCCGAACTTCTTCGCGCTTTTCGCGAGTTACAGGGCCGCGTAGGCAGGATGGAATCCGCCACGCGCGAATCTTATAGTCGACAGGAGCGGCTATCACTTGATCCCGACACGCGAGACCGCCGCGTACGTAGTCAGGGCCCTTTAGATGTCACATATGGACGAACGCATAGCGACGTCCGGAATCAACCGGGTCTAGTTAACGGGTACCTCAGCCTTAAAGAGGCACGAGCAATGATACCCGAGATTAACGGCGAGTCGCGCGAACGTGTCCGTGAATTCGTAAACGCGAGCACGTATGCAATGAAGAATATCCAGCCGACCTACGAGTCGATGCTACTCGAAGCTATTCTGTGCACGAAATTTAAAGGGAAGGCAATGACGGATTTCGATACACGCGACATACGCGATTTTGACCAATTGAAGCGCGAGCTCGAGTCAGAATATCTAGGGAAACGCTGCATGACGCATCTGCAGCTCGAATTTAATTCGTTAACGCAAAAGCCAGGCGAGAGCGCGCAAGACTTCGGTAGGCGCGTCGAGAAATTAGCCCGCGAGCTTTACGAAGCAATGGAAGAGTGCAAAGGTCATACGCAAGAACAGCAAAAGGCCATACTAGATAATATCAAAATTCAGGCGCTGCATAATTTTCAAATTGGATTACATGATGACATAAAATTGTTAGTGAGAGCGCAGCGATACCAGAGCCTGCAAGAAGCGATAACAGGCGCCAGCGCGGAGGAGAGAGTTAAAGGCCCCTCCCCGCGGAACGCACCGGCAACGGCAAAGAATAAATATCCCGCGATAAATGCGCGAACCGCAGGGAAAACGGTAGAATGCCACAAGTGCGGAAAAAACGGTCATTACGCGCGAGATTGCCGTACGAGCCGTCACGCAAACAGATATGCATTGCCGAAAGCCGAGAAGTCTAGCATTAACACGATAGAGTGCTCGTATTGCAAGAAGGCAGGGCACAAGCGCGACGAGTGCTGGTCGTTAAACGGACGACCGAAAGCCGAGCGACCGCGCCGAACGAAAACGGAAGCAGTTAAGAAAACGCCCGTGAGTACTGTCAGAAAGACAAAGACGCAGGAATCTAGCGAAGAGGCATCCTCCCGCAGCAGCAGCGAGGAGGATGAGAAGCCCAAGAGAAGCAAAGCGCGCGCCGCCGAGACTTATCGAGTTGCACAGATAAGTAAGAAGCATGAGGAAGGACCGCTAGACTTAGTGACACTGCCCGTGCAGGAGGCAGAGAAGGGGGAAATGGACCTGTTACTAGACTCAGGCGCAACCCTCACGTTAATAAAAGTAGGAAATTTAAAAGGAAAAACAATGGTAAAGGAAGAACGGTTAGCGTTAGTAGGCGTAACCGGACACCAAATTCATACGATTGGGAAAATAAACGCCACTGTGAACCTCAGAGATAAAAAGATTCGCCATACGATGTATGTGGTGAAAGATGACTTTCCAATCGAATATCAAGGCATCTTAGGAAACGATTTCCTCACCAAGCACAAAGCGGATATCTCAAACTCGAAAAAACGATTAACAATCGGCTCGACTTCTTTTAAGCTACGACCTTTCCGCAAGGTAAGACTTCCGCCTCACAGTGAAACAATCGTGGAAGCCGTCACTGATCATAATCGTGTCGGCATAGTGAGAAGCGGCGAACCCGCTCCAGGAGTTTTTATCGGGCATTGCCTAGTGCAGCCCGTCGAATTTAAGTGTCCGATTAGCGTGTTGAATGT
This sequence comes from Temnothorax longispinosus, assembly GCF_030848805.1. Taxonomy (NCBI): domain Eukaryota; kingdom Metazoa; phylum Arthropoda; class Insecta; order Hymenoptera; family Formicidae; genus Temnothorax; species Temnothorax longispinosus. Next base: position 13,170,908 of record NC_092365.1, on the reverse strand, counting down.
GACGGACAAGCCGGTGGAGATAATCACTCCGTATGTAACCCTAGAAGACTTGCCGCCGCCCGACACCGCGGACGTTCTCTCATTACGCGCGAGCGACGAGCGCGAGACCGTCGCCGAACGACAAAAGAAAGTACGCGAGCAAGTACAGCTCGACCATTTAAATGCAGAAGAGCGAGCAGCCGTAGAACAAATATGTGACGATTACGTTGACGTATTCTACATAGACGGCGACCATTTAAGCGCGACTACCGCAATAGAGCACGAGATAAATACTCGGCCGGGTAGCGCGCCCGTGAATGTGAGACCTTATCGGTTACCCGAGAAGCATAAGGCCGAGGTGAAAAAACAAATAGAAAAGATGCTCGAGGATGGCATAATCAGCCCAAGCACGAGTAATTGGAACGCGCCGATAATAGTCGTTCTTAAAAAACCGGACGCATCCGGAAAAGTGCAATTTCGCGTGGTTATCGACTTTCGAAAACTAAACGATCTCACCTTGGGAGAATCTTTTCCCATGCCGAACATAACTGATATACTAGACCAGTTAGGTAACGCGAAATATTTCACCGTGCTAGATTTGGCCTCGGGGTATCACCAAATTCCTATGCACAAAAAACATAAAAGTAAAACAGCTTTCTCCACCCCGGATGGGCACTTTGAATTCAATCGCATGCCATTCGGTTTGAAAAACGCACCGGCAGCATTCCAGCGACTAATGTACGCAGTGCTGGCCGGACTACTAGGGCTGAGATGTTTCGCCTATATCGACGACATCGTCATATATGGAGCGACACTAATGGAACATATCAAACGAATAATCGCGGTGCTAATCAGACTTCGAAAATACAACTTAAAGTTGAAACCGAGCAAATGTGCATTTCTACGCAAAGAAGTCGTATATCTGGGTCACGTGATTTCTGAAAAAGGGATCTCGCCGGATCCGTCGAAATTAATAGCCGTCAAAGAATTTCCGACCCCTAAAAGAGTGAAAGATATACAGTCATTTATAGGCCTAGCCGGGTACTATCGAAAATTCATAAAAAATTTTTCGAAGATAGCTAAGCCATTGACCAAGCTCACCAGCAAAGGAGAAAAGTTCACTTGGTCAGTAGAGCAACAAAACGCGTTTGAATTATTAAAGGAAAAATTAACAACCGCGCCAGTGTTGAATTATCCCGACTTTAATAAAGAATTTATAGTGACGACCGACGCGTCCGATTTCGCAATCGGAGCTGTCCTATCACAGGGAACAGTCGGCGAAGACCGACCGATAGCGTACGCCAGCCGAGTACTATGTAAAGCGGAACAGAATTACAACACGACGGAAAAAGAACTGCTAGCCATCGTATGGGCAGTCAAGCATTTTCGACCCTATCTTTATGGCGTCAGATTTAAAATAATAACTGATCATAAGCCATTGATCTGGCTGTTCAATGTCACCGACCCCGGTTCAAGACTAATTAGATGGAGGCTTAAATTAGAAGAGTACGATTATGAAATCATACACAAGTCCGGCAAGAGCAACCTAAACGCCGACGCATTGAGTAGAAACCCGATAACAGAAGCGTCAGCTGTGCATGTGACACAGCAAAAAGAAGAAGATACACCTCGAGAATACTCGGAGGAGGAAAAGAAACAGATATTATATGAGTATCACGACTCGCCTATCGGAGGGCACCAAGGAGTCGTACGAACGTTAGACCGAATCCGACTACAACACGATTGGAAAGGTATAACGAGGGATGTCGAAAATTACATAGGCAGATGCGAACACTGCCAAAAAAACAAGCTAAGTAGAAAAAACGAAGATGCCAATGGTAATCACAGACACGCCGGAACGACCGTTTGAAAAATGCGCCCTCGACATCGTCGGTCCGCTTACGGTCACAAATCAAGGAAACAAATATATTCTGACGTTTCAGGATAATTTAACGAAATTTAGTAAGGCGATACCGATCGAAAATCAAGAAGCCAGGACAATCGCCAAAGTATTCGTAACAAAAATCGTGTTAGAACACGGAATTCCAGAAAAGATTCTCACAGATCAGGGCACGAACTTTACAAGCGAAATATTCAAGAACACGTGCAAACTATTGAAAATTGAGAAGATACAAACAACGGCGTATCACCCAGAGAGTAACGGGGCACTAGAAAGATCGCACCGTACTCTAGCCGAATACTTGAGGCATTATATTAACGAAGATCAAACTGATTGGGACGAATGGCTCCCTTACGCGATGTTTACGTATAACACTACGCCACACTCTACTACCGGTTTCACGCCATTCGAATTAGTTTACGGGCACCGACCTGACCTACCAACGGCCCTAACAAACCGCCGAAACTAACATATTCGTATGATGATTACGCAAAAGAACTACGCGAACGGATCCGCGCAACGAATCAAGTCGCGAGGGAAATACGAAAGATGAAAAAGCAAAATCGAAATTACATTTCGATAAAAAGATCAATAAAGCAACTTTTAAAGTAGGCGATAAAGTGCTACTTTACGATGAAACAATACGACGAGGACGCTCAAAGAAGCTCGACTCGCAATGGGTAGGATCATATGTTATCTTAGAAAAGCATAACGACGTAAACTACACAATTAAAATCAAGCGAAAGATGCTACGTGTTCACGCGAACCGATTGAAAGCGCTAGTCGAAGAATAAAAGCACACACGGCAAAGCAAAAGCAGGATAAGCAAAAAAAAAAAAGAGAGAGACGAAAGTTAACAGCACTTACCTAAGAATTATTCCGCCGCACGAGGGAGACCTCCCTCCGCCCGGTGGCCACGTCTAGGGTTATCCGTAAAGGAAAGATCAGCATGTACCTCTGAACCGCCTCCTCGTAAGTCGGAGGCGGCGAATCTGGCGACGCTGGCTCCTCAGTGGCGCGGGGAGCCTGAGCCACACGCAACCAATATGTGCGTAAACAGGCATCGCACGTGGACGGTGCGAAGAAACGATTGCACCTGAAGCACCTCATTTTAGCACTTATAATTTAACTTCACAATATAGGAGCGTTAGATACTGCACGAAGAATAGCAGTAGACTAACGCAAAAACGCGCTACGTAAAAAAGAAATGACACTTGCTGACAGATAAAGTCAGCATAAAATAAAAAATAAATAGAACACCTCCAGGAACATATTCATATTACAGGCTAGTTATCATCCTACACCTCGCAAAGGAAACGATATCGGAGCAGCCACCGTACGAGATGACAGCGTTCACTGCCGAACCCGGCATATATTATGAGAAAATCGGACAACTACAGCAAACGAAGGCAACATGGAAAATGGCAATACGCATAGACGTAACCGCTTTAAACATAAGATATCAACAATTCCAGGAAAATTTAGCGCGCATCGAAGAAATCTGCAACCATGCCATCAGAAGCGTCAAAAACACATGCCAAATCACTCTCCAGACCATTAAACGAGAGAATAGTAAAACGACACGCAACCTAGAGCAACTACGAACCATTTACCGATCACCAGTAATTAAACGAGGCCTGATCGACGCTGTAGGTCAAATAAGTAAAACATTATTTGGCACTATGGACGCTGAAGACGCGAAAATAATAAACGAACAAATACAATTACTAAATAATCAACAACAAACGTTGCAGCACGCAGCAAAAAATCAATTAAAAATCATTAATGCTACCATAGGTCATATGGAAAAACTAGAACAAACACTTTCATATAATGAAAATTTAATGGCTAACGTTACGAGAAAACTAGAGGAACAGCTCATATACCGAGAGGGAATAGACGAACAACTACTAGTATTAACCGCTATTTTAAATGACCTCACGACAGACATAAATGACATTACGGATTACTTGACTTACGCAAAACACAATATTTTATTAACGCGTGTACTCCCAACCGAAAAAATAATCGCAGAACTAAGAGAAGCGACCTCACATATAGATAGAAGATTAAACTTCCCATTTAAAATACAAGCCGAAAACTGGAACTCTATCCAAAAATATCTAGATGTAAACGCGTATTATGATAATTCGAACATATACACTATCCTAGCGTTTCCATTAATAGCGTATCCAATGTATGAAATAATAAAGATCACACCTGTACCAGTACACAATAGCCACAACGTTTTCACCTTCCTAGAACCCTCTCACACCCTATTAGGGATAAATCGAGAAAATCACAACTATGTAATATTAAAGGAAAACGATTTAAATAAATGTACACAAGAAAATACTAAGTTCACCTGCGCTCAGAACCTCCCTGTCTATTTTATAACGGCGAATGCACCGACCGAAATACAGCTTTTTGTAAAAACGTCTACACATATAGAAAATCGTAAGCAACGTCACATTATATCAAATGTAACATTCTGGATTGCAGTATCCGAGCCTCAGACATGGTTATTTTCCACCCCAAAGACAATTGACATAGTAATTCAATGTAACGAATTGCCGGAAATTAAAATAAAAATAGAGAAAACCGGAAAAATAACATTACGCGACAGTTGTAAACTAACTACACCAGATATATATTTAGAGACAACAAATCGAGTTTACAATAAATATGTAAAAATGTATTTACCAGAGTTTAATATAACAGACATCATAGGAAAAAGTATAAGGCTGAATTTCCACTGAGCGCGTCACGCGTCGCGTCATCCAATCAAAACATCCCATTTCGATTCCGTCACAAGAATGTAATGAAATGGGATGTTTGGATTGGTTAACTTGTGACGACGCGACGCGTGACGCGCTCAGTGGAAACTCAGCCTAACGGTAAATAATAAAATAGAATCTGATAAAGAAATAAAACTGGAACCAGTAATCAAAGATCCAACAGAATTAATGAAAATAAGTTTAAGTTTAGAAGAAATCCAAAAGGAGATGGAAAATAACCAACCCAGGATATTCACGAATAAAAATATTATATATTCCATAGGCTCCACGGTCACAATTGTAATAGTAATAAGTATCATAGCCGTAATCATTTATGTAATAAAAAAAAGAAGGGGCCATTAAAACTTTGTAACAAAAAAAAAAAAAAAACAATCATGTAAAAATAGCACATAAGAAAATCAGATTGTAACCTCTCAGGGAAAAAGAAGACGCATAAATAAACGAAAAATACGTTTTTCTTTTTCCGCGGGGGGAAGGGTGTTGTGAGCGCACAACGCCCTTGGCAACCGAGTTGCCAAGCGTTAAAGAAACTCGACCCCAGCGACGAAACGTAGAGAGCAAGGTCCATCCACGAGGACCAATATCGCTGACGCGAAGGTCAGCGCCGAGCGCTGACCATAGAGGTTAATGCTACCGCGGGCGACCCCGAGGTAGCAACCGGAAACCGATGTAAGACCGCCGAATCGAACAATCAGGCAGTCGGTCTGAAACCATCAAGCTGTCGCGTCGAGTCACCTGCGAGTTATCTATAAACGAAACGCGAAGTGGAACTTGTAATAAGGACACTCGTGTAAGGCAACTCAATTTATTAAAGTGGTTCAATATAACGCCTTCCTTCATCCTTCATATCGCGAACGGAGCCCGATCCCTTTTAGCCGACAAAACGGCTAACAAAATCCTAACCACTTTACATAAACCTCATCCCCTCTTTTGCGTAAAACTTTTTCAACGAGATACACATCGGGATTAGCAACGCGATGTAACTCGTATTCGTAGAAGCCGCCGGCGACGGGTTTTCCACAGGAATCTTCCAACAGAAACGTCACAGGATTAGTTTTCTGCACTCCTACTACATCACACTATTGTCACATCGTTTGTTTATCATATCTAATTTTATCTCAGTAGCCGTACGGATGCGCCTGCCGAAAAATCTGCGATGTGCAGTTTTGCACGTGTGCGTGAAGTCACCGCGAGACATGTATGTTCTCGAAAACGATATCGCGCCATTGACTTTCGGTGATTTGATCTGTAAAACAGCTATTGAACCGCTATGAAACAGCTAAAAACAGCTAAAAACAGCTATCAAACAGCTATTGAACCGCTATGAAACAGCTAAAAACAGCTAAAAACAGCTATGAAGCAGCTATCAAACAGCTATTGAACCGCTATGAAACAGCTAAAAACAGCTAAAAACAGCTATGAAACAGCTATCAAACAGCTATTGAACCGCTATGAAACAGCTAAAAACAGCTATCAAACAGCTATTGAACCGCTATGAAACAGCTAAAAACAGCTATCAAACAGCTCTTGAACAGCTATCAAACAACTAAAACAGCTCTTGAACCGCTATGAAACAGCTAAAAACAGCTATCAAACAGCTATTGAACAGCTATGAAACAGCTAAAAACAGCTATCAAACAGCTCTTGAACAGCTATGAAACAATTAAAACAGCTATCTGTATAACTGCGATCTGTATAACTGATATTGAACCGCTATTGAATCGCTATCAAACTTCTTTTAAACAACTAAAAACAGCTAAAAACAGCCATCAAACAACAAAAAAACAACTAAAAAACAGCTCTTGAACAGCTAAAACATCTATATTATACTACAAAGTATGTAGGAAAAGGAAATAAAACATTTATTTCGCCTAGCGGGTCACACCGGTCGCGATAACGAAATCCTGTCGATTATCGAGGAACTTCGCGAGGCTGGACTTATTATAAATTAAGTGGCGCGACAGCGAGTCATTCAATCAACATCGAAATACCGATCAACAAGTTTGGTATATCGCTCGGAAGAGGCGGTGCGGAACCGTACTATCAATGGAGAGGATTAATCAGAAATTACGTGCGCGATAACGCTCTTTGCATGGTCGCCACAGACTTTGATCGCGCACGTAATTTCTGATTAATCCTTTCCATTGATAGTACGGTTCCGCACCGCCTCTTCCGAGCGATATACCAAACTTGTTGATCGGCATTTTGATGTTGATTGAATGACTCGCTGTCGCGCCACTTAATCTTCTTTATATATAAAACAAAGTCGGGTTAGTTACACCATTTATAACTCAAGAACGGCTGGGCCGAATTTTTACCACAAGTATATGAAATAGGGGTAGAATTTTCCGGAATAGCAGAATAACTAATAAAATATCGAAAAAATTCACGTAAAAAAAAATTAATCTAGAAAGATATCCAAATACATAGAAAAAATACATAGAGGGAGAGAGAGAGAGAGAGAGAGAGGGAGAGAGGGAGGGGGAAAGAGAGAGAGAAAGAGAAAGGGATAAAGATAGAGCGGGAGAGAGAGGAGAGGAAGAGAGGGAGGGGGAGAGAGGGAGGGGGAGAGAAAGAAAGAGAGGGGAGAGGGAGAGAGGGAGAGAGGGGGAAAGAGAGAAAGAGTGAGGGGGGAGGGAGAAAGAGGGGGAAAAGGGGGAGAGGGGAGAGGAGGAGAGAGGAAGAGAGAAAGAGAGAGGGAGAGAGAGGGACTATTTGCGTGTCTTATCACTACATTCATTACTGTTAGGCGGTACGAAGTTCGCCGGGGCAGCTAGTTTATAATAAGTCCAGCCTCGCGAAGTTCCTCGATAATCGACAGGATTTCGTTATCGCGACCGGTGTGACCCGCTAGGCGAAATAAATGTTTTATTTCCTTTTCCTACATACTTTGTAGTATAATATAGATGTTTTAGCTGTTCAAGAGCTGTTTTTTAGTTGTTTTTTTGTTGTTTGATGGCTGTTTTTAGCTGTTTTTAGTTGTTTAAAAGAAGTTTGATAGCGATTCAATAGCGGTTCAATATCAGTTATACAGATCGCAGTTATACAGATAGCTGTTTTAATTGTTTCATAGCTGTTCAAGAGCTGTTTGATAGCTGTTTTTAGCTGTTTCATAGCGGTTCAATAGCTGTTTGATAGCTGTTTTTAGCTGTTTCATAGCGGTTCAAGAGCTGTTTTAGTTGTTTGATAGCTGTTCAAGAGCTGTTTGATAGCTGTTTTTAGCTGTTTCATAGCGGTTCAATAGCTGTTTGATAGCTGTTTTTAGCTGTTTCATAGCGGTTCAATAGCTGTTTAATAGCTGTTTCATAGCTGTTTTTAGCTGTTTTTAGCTGTTTCATAGCGGTTCAATAGCTGTTTGATAGCTGCTTCATAGCTGTTTTTAGCTGTTTTTAGCTGTTTCATAGCGGTTCAATAGCTGTTTGATAGCTGTTTTTAGCTGTTTTTAGCTGTTTCATAGCGGTTCAATAGCTGTTTTACAGATCAAATCACCGAAAGTCAATGGCGCGATATCGTTTTCGAGAACATACATGTCTCGCGGTGACTTCACGCACACGTGCAAAACTGCACATCGCAGATTTTTCGGCAGGCGCATCCGTACGGCTACTGAGATAAAATTAGATATGATAAACAAACGATGTGACAATAGTGTGATGTAGTAGGAGTGCAGAAAACTAATCCTGTGACGTTTCTGTTGGAAGATTCCTGTGGAAAACCCGTCGCCGGCGGCTTCTACGAATACGAGTTACATCGCGTTGCTAATCCCGATGTGTATCTCGTTGAAAAAGTTTTACGCAAAAGAGGGGATGAGGTTTATGTAAAGTGGTTAGGATTTGATAATTCATACAATTCATGGATACACAAAAATAATGTATTGTAAAAATTTATTACAGTATAAAAACATACATATATACATATGAGTCATTTATTTTTCTATATATCTAAATGTAATTACAATATATTTACAGCGGTATTTACAATATATTTTCAATATATTTACAATGGTATTTTATAATGTCCCCATGGCAGCGTTTCGGTAGAACCGGGTATAATGTATCGCTTATCATCGTACGGACTTAGAGCTATTTTCGTTTCGGACACGGTGTATACCTCGTGTTTTTTGGATCTTATGCAGGTTTGCTGTCGCGTCATTTCAATTTCGTCGCGCAGACACCGCGTGTAATCGTCGAACGTTATCGACCTGGCTACGACGTTACTCTTAACACCTTTAGCTTTTTTCGTATCTTTCTTACCGTCCACTCGCAAGGCGTACATCTTTGCTCTAAGCCCGACGAATTCGGTCATTATCGCACCGTTATTTTCGTCTTTCATTAAGCCCGGAACTTTTTTATTGACGAGTGGGATACCATACGTATTATCAATCACATAATTGCTAGTGTCAAATCTATGAATGTGACGCTTCATGATATCATACACATCGTCGCACTCGATGTGATAAATGAGACTGTCAGTATCGGTGTACGTGACTTTACACTTGTCGCGATACAACGGTAACATGTACTCGTGATGAAATTCGTACAAACATGTCTTGGATATATCGAGGATGCACATACCCACATAGATTGGTTTGTCGAACTTCACCTCGAGTTTTCGCATTTCTATTGCTACTAAATTCTCCGAAAAGACGCTTCGGCTATGAAAATTTGGTTTCGCAATCATAGCCTCCGCGCCGTATCTACCCTCCCAATGAGTCACGAGTCGCACGTCAACGTGATTGCGCACATTCTCCATGGTTTTGCCAAACACGGCATTGTTCATCAATTTGTATAAATTTTTCTCGAAATCATTGTTGGCCAACGTTCTAAATTTCGTATTGAGGTTTATATAATCGCGAAGCCATGGAGATTGCGCGAATTTCAGTATACGGTGAATTTTTGATATACGGAGACCGTGACGAGTACACTGCTGCAGGTTGCGATAATGTATTACATAACGTTTCTTATCGTATAATGTTGCGAGGAGCTTGTCCTGCCGCTTGCCGGGTGGTTTATCGCGCGTCGGACAGAACGGTAGGTCAGTGTGCGCGTCGTGAAGATGTTGCGGATACTCCAAGTCGACTTCGAGAATGTAGCCGATCGGGGAATCCAACGCGACATCCATAACATTAAAATCGGTTACGTCGTCGACCCATTTAAAATCTGCGTATGGCAATGGTTGACTCATTGCCCAGCCGTATAAGTTATTTACATCAAAATACATGAGGTACGACGACGGTTTCGATGGATCGTACGACTGCATGTACTTGTTGTTGGCCAGCGCGTATCTGTTTGAACATTGACTCAAACCGCCGCGTATACCGCGTTCGATAAACATGACCATGTCAATGTCGGTGAGCAATTCGAAATTGATGTGTGTATGCTTCAACATAGCATCCCACGTAAAACCCGGTAGAGTATAATAATACGCCGGATCGAGTCCATAACTCGCGACGCAACTATCGCGAAAATTTTCAAAGATATCGGCCAACAGCAAGACATCGGTCTTGAGATATAAATCGCTGTAATCACCGAGCGTTCGAATGGAGAACCGCTGCCAGACGTCGACGGCGTGCGCGTAATCGCTCTCGGATACGGTGTCACCTGTCAATGAACTGTAAAACGAGTCGCGCGGTGGTAAACACAAGTCCTCCAATTTTTCGACGCAGTCAATGTATTCATATGGAAATACGCCTTTTCGTGTCAGCAAATTAAAATTTTCTGCGGATAATTCACAAAATTCGCGTTGCAATATTCGCAGTTTATCCTTGCTGAGATAAGATGCCAATTTGTCGAGACTAGCGGTGAGAAACTTGTACGAATCGATAAATCGCAATTTGACGCACGTTTTCTTATCTTTATCTTCGGTGCTTTGAACGTTTTTTGTAAACGAAATATATTTTTCTTTTGTGATCGGGAGTAAATCTACATGTCCTTCGTATGCTGTTGCTATTTCAGTTATAATAAAATGTGCATCGTACTCCGATAAATTATGAAACACTATGGGAATGCAATGCGAATCTTTATAATTTAAGTTACAATTCGAATGCGCGGGACCTCTGTATCGACCGGTCAGGTGACAATGGTCGCGTACTCGCACGTCGTCTGGCTCGAACGGTTCTTCGCACACGTGACAGTGCGTTGCGCTGTTAAACTTTTCCCACTCGTCTCGCGTGAAATCTGCCATGGGTATATTAGTGGACAATATAGTTTTTACGTCGTGAGCTAAACGTCTTAGCTCCTCGGCGAACCACGCGACGCAATCCTTATCGCGACGAAACCGATACATAGATAACGACTCGTCGTACGAGCAACGCACGTAGTACCCTATGCTAAACACGCGATGATGTTGATATGTGTACCTGGACGTTTCCGGATCCGCTTCCATCTTCTCCAGGGTACACTCCAGGTCGGCGTATACGACAAACGGAACTCGTTCCTTCCTGTTGTGATTTTTAAAGGCCAACCACTTGTCGTTATCGCTCGGTAACTTGATCGCGCAGTCATTCATCTCCTGACAGTCGACGGTGTGGGCAGTCAATTTCTCGTTGGAGCTGAAGTAGTGCAAACATCTGCAAAAAAAATAAACGCAAATATTATAATTTTTTTTATACACAAAATATTCTATATATTATTAAAAGAACTATAGGTACTTACCGATCGCAAAAGTATTTCCGACCATGGTGTCGGTTGATTTGCGAGCTCACGAGGCGGGATAGGTTCTTGATCCACGCAAAATGTCCCACGTTGTCGTTATGCACGTACAGCAGATTTACATGTCTGTCCATCTTTCGGTCAGTAACCCGTATTGGCAAGATATTAAGTTTCTTGTTTTTTTTCTCGATGCTGTACACGTTGATGGAGATGTTGTTGTGATTTTCAAATTTTTTAATTTGATCCAACGTCATTGGAAACTCAATGTCCGTAAGATCTAGCACCGACGTGTAATGAGGATACGACGATTTCCGATATGTGTGTTCCTCAACTGGATACAGAGCAGCCACCACTGACCATGCGAAACATGCATTGTCTATTGATCGCACGTTTATCACCGCGTTCTTCTTTTTAATTTCTTGCGGTATTTCCACAATACACCCCGCGTGCAACGGATTGTATTTGTTCACATTTACCATTAAATTGAGTATACGCGACAACGCCCATCCGCTATCACGTTCCTGGAATTCCTCCAGCTTTGCTAAGGTAAGCTCGATGACGTGTCTCTTGTACCACTCGTGCAGATTAGACTCACGAAAGACTTCATAGTTTCTCGTTGCGATACTTTTATTCGCGCGTTTGTCACCCGCATCAAATTCACCATTAAACACTGTGTTAATTTTTACATTGTCATGTCGTTGCATGACGTTCCGCACACGATCGAGTACAATTTCTCTCGCATTTTTGAGAAATTGACGAGGATCGATGTGTTTCGAATTTATCACCGCACCAGTCAATATACGGCTTTCAAAAGCCGGATCTATCTCGCGCCATCTGAGTCCTGTCTCACTCGCACTGTATCCCGCACCCACATGTACGAAACGTTGACGTATCAAGTCTTTCAAACCTTCGAGTCTTGCGATACAAGCGACCAATGACTGTTTGAGACCGATCGATGACTGATCGATTGATAATCGTGACCGTTTAATTCGGCTTTGTTCTTCCAACGATTCGATAAACTCGTCGCATCGTTGCTCCCACGCGGCAAAGTCTTCCCTCGAATTTAACAGGGTGAATTGCTCCAACAACTCTTGCTCCATGTTATTGCACGATCCTCTTGCTAACGCCATTTGTTGCACTCACGACTTCCAGTTCTCGACTATTGAGCGTATCCCCTAGATTCGTCATTTTATATTCTACTAATGATGCATCGTTTGCTTATCATATCTAATTTCATCTCAGCAGCCGTACATCGGCGCTATTTGCAAAATTTGCAGTTTTGCACGTGTTCGATGAAATCATTGCAAGACACGTACGTTCACGAAAACGTGCCATTGACTTTTGGTGATTTGATCTGTATCAATGCAGCGGCCGTACATCGGCGCTATTTGCAGTTTTGCATGTGTTCGATGAAATCATCGCGAGACATGTCGCGACATGTTCTTGAAAACAATAACGCTCCATTGACTTATTCGAAATTGCAAAATTTGCAGTTTTGCACGTGTTCGATGAAATCATCGCGAGACACGTATGCTCTTGAAAAAAATCATATTTGATGCCCGATGAGGTGATCTCATCACGAATGTTCTTGACAAAGATATCACATTTAACGTATATGTGGATTGTGGTGGCGGTCACCATGCAGCAGCCGTGCATTGGCGCTATTTTTTTGCAAGATTTGCAGTTTTGGGTATGTATAAATGGTCTATGAGGATTCTAGAGCACAGTCAAGAGTTCGATACGGTTCGAGTACGTCGCAAACAGCCTCCAGATACGATGAACACTCATGGTGCGAACTACTACGTTCCGATTCAGGACGAAACGTGCGAGAAACAGCACAATGAGTAAGTACCGCTAATTTTCATATATACTTGTGCAAAAAAAAACTTTTATAAACATATAATTGTATTTTTTTAGTTTTGATAAACCCCGCTACACGCCACGTATTTTGGGAAGGAGATTTGCCTTGACATCAACAGCGTATAAATTTTTGGATGTTGGAATCAACGCGGGACCTATGTCCTCTGTGGATATACTTATTGGCGATAACCGAGGCAATCGGATAATTCTGCTACATGCAACGTGGGTGACACTCATCGAAAAACGTGCAGATATACAGCGTCTCGTGCAGTCATCGGCACCATCATCGCTAACTTTTCGAGATCTGGAGCTTGTTAAAATACGTGACGCAGATATTGTAAAATTGACGTCGTGCGGCACCAGCTTGTACATGAAACCGTCAACTGTACTCTTCCTGTTCGAACTAGAACATTGCGTCGAGAATGTGTATTTTCAACTATGTCAAAATGTTCACGGCGTAAGTAAAAATTCAAACAGTTTGTAACAATTTTACGTCAAAATTGTATCACTGATAAATGTAACGCAGTTACAATCTTGCGTGACGTTTATGATAAAAATTCGATTATTGATTGCGAATTATTAGTCTACGCTTTGGATACTATTGTGTATAATGCGCTACATGATAAATAAATGCATATAATTTGGTTAAAAAGTTTTTCCTCGTCATTTACCGTTTATCCCATTTCCTGTCATAAAGCTGTCTTCGTTTGTTGTTTACTTAAATGTAATATTAAAAATTAAATATCGCGAAGATCTGAACGATTAAATATCGCTGGCGAAGAAAAGATACGCGATCGCGAGCGAGAACGCGCGAGGGAAAGAGACCGCGAACGGGGCCACGAGCGAGAACGCGAACGGGGGCCGGAAGCGAGAGGGACCGCGCGCGAGAGAAAGAGACCGCGCGAACGAGAAGACTCGCGCAAACGGGGGACGGAGGAGTAACATCTACGAGGGGGAGATAACGCGAGCGTGCCGTGTGACGTCACGCGGACTCCGCGGCGCGGCGAAACGCGAACGCGGGTCTCCTCGCCCCGCGACGCCCGAAAACGCGAACGCTCCGCGGCGCGGCGAAAAAGCGGACCCCCTCGCCTCGCGGCGCCGGAAAACGTGGACCCCCCTCGCCCCGCGGCGCCGGAAAACGCGGTTCCCCCCTCCCCCTTCCTTGCGACGCCTGAAAAACGCGGTTCCCCGCTCCCCCTCCCTCGCGACGCCTGAAAAACGCGGTTCCCCCCTTTCTCTCCCCCGCGGCGCCCGAAACACGCGGTTCCCCCCTTCCCCTCCTCCGCGGCGCCCGCGGTTTCCCCCTTTCCCTCCCCCGCGGTCCCCCCTCCCCGCCCCTCACCCCCCCTCAGATCCCTACAGATGACCGGGAATGCCCGTAGCTTACCTACTACTATTGTACGTTCTGTGTCCGATTATTATCCAACAGATACAAAGGCCATTATTTTTATAGATGAACCATTAGCAAATAAAATTATAAATAGTGACAAAGAAAAAATGATATTTGTTGATGGGACCTTTACAACAGTACCACAATTGAGAGATACTAACTGTCAATTGTGGACTATTGTAATGAGACACAACAATAGAGTAAGCAAAATAAATAATTAATTTATTAGAGAAAGAGAGAGAGAGAGAGAGAGAGAGAGAGAGAGAGAGAACGAAGTAGTAGTAAAGAGTTTATTATTTAATTTTTATATTTATTTACAAAAGGCATTCTATATAATATTTATACATATATCGAAATTAACTTTCTTTCAAATTTTAGACATTTCCGATTGTCTACGCCATAATGAAAGGGCGAAAAACTAAGAATTATGTTGACGTGTTAACAACTGTTGTCAATATTGTGAAAATTGAGCCACGCATAGCAATATGCGATTTTGAAAAAACTGAACATAAGGCATTAAAAACAGTTTTTCCCCATGTGAAAATAATTGGCTGCTTTTTTCATTATAGTCAAGTAATAACAAATATTTGATAATAGGTGCTTTCCAGCAACGTATACAGACAACACTGTGAAATACAGTGCATCATTTCATCCTTGTTGTTTGTTGAAAGTTAAAGAGAGATAAAATGATTAAACCAGTAAATAGAGACACAACTCCCTCCTTATCTTCTTCTTCCTCGGGTAAATAATCAGGTAATTTTTCGCTGTCGGTATCGCCTTCTTATATCTGAAAAAGATTCATCTCATTTATTTCAATGTGAAACATCATGTCTAACTTTACAGACAAAAATTATATTAAAATATAAAACACATACATCTGTCGTATAACAATAATTTATAAATCAATTTATAACAAGTAATATAATAATTTTTACCAGCTTCATGAAAAACTCTTGATTAATGAATGTTATAATTGTGTAACACAGTGTTGTTGCTGGAAAGCACCCAAGATTTATTAAATGCGTTTGATCGGCGGTTTTTATATGACATTGAAGATATCTACAATGGATAAAGGCTTTCGAGATGTACATCTACCATAGGATGTGTTGCGCTCTGTTAAACAAACAAAAGATGGAAAATGTGATCGCAAACATCCATCAATGGATAAGAAGCAGAAAAAGAATAAAAAATATCTACACACACACACACACACACACACACACACACACACACACATTAATATACATAAAATACACGTCAATGTATGTACCTCATAATAGTTTCTCATTGCAGACATTAGTAAAAAATGCTGAAAAACACGGACTTCTGGCAGGCATAGACAAAGACTCAGCTTGGGCGGCAACGAAATTGTTAATTTCTTTGGCATACTTGCCAGAAGAATTAATAACAGAAGGCTTCCACATAATTGCTAATATTATTTTTGAGGGTTGCAAGAACTTGAACTCGTTCTTCAGTTATTTTAAAGCAACATGGATCGATGGATTCAAGCCTAGTTCGTTTTCAATCTATAATACAAAACATCGAACAAACAATATCACTGAAAGGCATAACAGAGAGTTAAAAACCAATTTACAGAAACATTCAACGATTGTAGAATTTTTAGGTATATTGTGAACAACTTATAGTAGATAACTTTTTGCAGAATATATGTATTATTCATAAACTCATCTCTCTTTCACTTTTCAATATTTAATTATTTCTATTAAATTATTTACATTATTTACAGTGTATCTTACTGAACATCAAAAAATGATACGTAGCTTCGAAAGGCACCCGCAATTTTGGGCAAGGACAGAACGGAAAAATATAAAACAAGAAGACGCATTGAAAAATATTTGGAAGGAAATTGAAAGCGATCCAACAAATGTTGATTTATTATTAATTTTAAATAGGCTCAGTCAATTTGTCGGAAAAAAATACATAAATATATTGTAATACGTACTTTATTATTTTATACTAAAGTAACATTCCATTATTCTATAATACAATATAAAGAGATACTCATTTAAGTCACATTTCACAAGTTTCAATACGCTTTATATCAAAACACGCATATGTCACAACTCGCATATGTCAAAACGTCAAAGAAGTTTCGGCTAACCAAATGTATCACTACTTACCCAGTGCGACTAACCCACAGAAATTTAATATGAACTACCTAGGAACTTTCGTTAGTACCAACGCTATCTACTCTCTTTTTATGGAAATTGTCGGGTAACTGAGAGAGAGAGAGAGAGAGAGAGAGAGAGAGAGAGAGAGAGAGAGAGAGAGAGAGAGAGAGAGAGAGAGAGAGAGAGAGAGGGAGAGGGAGAGGGAGAGCGAATCTTTGTTCAACTTTTGCTGAATATTGTCGAGTCAATCGCAGAAATACCTGAAATTTAATTCGGCAGTAACAACTGTTTTATTTTATTATATTTTTCGAATCGATATGACCTGATAAAACGCTTAATCACTAAATCTATATATATTCAAAATTTATTAAAAATGTGTATCGTGAACATTATTTTGATTATTATTTTCAATGAGTATTTATATGACTCAGCTAATGAAGCTGAGCATCATATCGCAAAGAAGCTTAACTTGAATTCGACAAAATGATATTTATAAAACGAACTGTGGTAAATCTGCGGGGTAAGGACCTACGGAGAGTCGCACCTTAGAGACTATTTCTGCTTTCTATTTTTGTTTAGTTTAAAGTACAGTCTTCTCGCTGCTTCTGCGTACTTACTGCAATCAGTAATTAATAGTCGACGGACGCATATACTCGATTGCCTTTTTTTCCATTGATAGACAAAGGGAGACGCGAGTTGCGCTCAATTGCGTTTTTTCTTCCAATTTCATAAATTGCTCCATTTTTATTTTTTATTAAAATTTAATTTTATCGATTTCTGTACTGGGGTATATAACTGAAATTTTATCATGAACTTTTACAATAAAATAGGATGAGCTAGAATGTATTTAGGTGTACTCGCGAATAAAGGCCTTATAGTTTGTGACGTTGCGGTTTCGCCGCGGCGTGGCAGCGCTCCGCCGCCGTCACAAGGCGCGGATTGCGCGCCCGAGGACGGCTCACGAATCACCCTTCGATCTCCAGGGGCGTATTAAAGTTGCGATTCAAATATTCATTATTGTTTTTCTTTTTTCTCTTGCGATATTGCGTGGCGCCTCACCCCGTCGAGTTGGAGTTCCAACGCCACACTGAAGATGACGAGGAGTACCAGGAGAGCCGGATGATAAACGGAATCACAAGGACCGAAAGCGAGATGTCGAGTATTACAACTTACGACGGCGGGATCGACAGTTCGCCGTAGGCGATCTCGTTCTGAAACGGCAACACATTTTGTCGTCCGCCGCGCAGCATATCTCTGCAAAATTAGCCACGAAATATCACGGTCCGTTTGTCGTTCATAAAATTCTGTCGCCGGTAGTCTACGAACTCGCCGATCCCCTCGGTAACGTAATCGGAAAAGTCCATATTAAGGATTTAAAGCCTTATCACGAGTAACCACTCCTACTTATTTGGGTTTCTTTTCGTTGCTTGCTTTCCCTTTATTGTTATGTTGAAGTATGTTACGTTTCCTCCCATAGGCTCCCAAAAATTACTAACTTGGTGTCCCGATACTAACTCTTGCGCTCCCGCTACCGTAAGATGGAGGATCACCGCGACCGCATCGCGCTGTGGAACCGGCGCATCCGTCGAGAGGACCGGGATCACCCGGGCTTTGCGCGAGCATACCACGCGCAATCCTTGTGGCAGGCGCTGAGGCACGCCCAGGAGGCAGGACAGCGACCCGATGTGCGATCGGCCGCAATCCAAACCATCTCACAAGGATCCGACGTGGCTGTGCAAGCCAACCCGACCGGGCGTGATGTGGCCGTTCAGGCTACCCCCGAAGTCGCGGAAACCGACATGCAAACCGAGGAGGGACCGACTCTCGCTGAGGCCGACTCCACGGAGGGGCCCCCTTGGGAAAAGGACACCTCATGGGTACCGCCGGACACCGCTACGACCCCCCGGGAGAGGTGTTGGAACTGTGGGAGTCCCTCCCACTTTGCTTACGAGTGCCCCCAGCCGAGACGCCAAGGTTTTTGCTTCCGGTGCGGCCGGGAGGGCTATACCGTGAAGAGTTGCCCGGACTGCGGAGAGGACTGGCGTCGGGAGCGGCGAGATGACCCGGAGCAGGAGCACCCGCGCCGACGAGGCCCACCTCCGGGAACACCCCGTTACTAGCTGCGTGGACAACCCCCCCCACCCCGGGGCGGATCATGACAGGGACCTACCGAGTTGGCGGGAAGACGAAAGGACTTCGTTCCGTTTCGTTTGTTTTTTTTTTCTTCTTTCGCTCGTTCCCGCCCAATTATTTTCCCAAAAGTTTCGCGACAATTCTTTTTGTGTGTCTGTCCGTTACGTCACCTATTCGACAAAACCTTTTTTTTTGCGTGTTCGACCTTCTCAACAGTGCAACTCATCGCGAATTCCTTTAGTTTAAACATGGTTACATTATGTTTTTGGATACGCTATACTCGATAATCTCGGAAACCTTTCTTTCTTTTGTATTACCTGTCAGTACAAACACCCAATAAATTACTAACCACCACGTTTAGAGTAAGATCTTACCCTGGAACCCACCCCGAAACCTCCGTTCGTTAACTCTTAAATTGCGAGAAACCCTGCCGTTAATCGTGTTCGATAGTTGGCATTGCCGCGCAAGCCCGACGATACGAATAAAAGCCACGATGGGATTTAGTGTTGCGCTCTCGTTCTGCGGTCGACGCCACTTTCGCGTTGGTGTTGTGCTAGCACAAATCTGCCTTGTACGTCTAGCTAGCGTACTTGGCTAAAATGGGGCTACCTCCCACGGGAATAGACGGGGGCTAACCCCCCTCTCTCTACCTTCGTTGACGTTAGGTCTCGTTAGCGTTAGGTATTTCGCGTTAGGTTTCGTTTTCTCGTTGCGCTAATGGTCACGTTGTTGCGTTGGCGTTTAACGTCTTCGCGTTGCGGTGATGTATTTCACGTTTTTGCGTTGCGTTAGTGTTCGGTAGGCAGTCGTCAACAAGCGAGAGGCCCATAGCCATCGTAGGCCATCGTAAGAAGTCCGACTTGTGTCAAATCGTTAAGCGAAACGGAAACAGGGCAAATAAGGCATTTCGAGTTTAATTTCGAGGTTCTTACGGCAAGTGGGAAGAGGGCCGAAATTTGATCGTATTGTTATTTCAATCGTATGATTTTTTTTTGTGTTATACGTTGTGTCCGTCCAAGTACTAGAAGCCCTTCACTGGAGATCTCGGTCGCGTGAGCGTCCTGGTAACGAGCCCGGATGGGCAAGTGGCTAAGTCGAGGCAATCGCGCCCGATATGCTCTCTCTTGGGGTGGGGTGTTGTGACGTTGCGGTTTCGCCGCGGCGTGGCAGCGCTCCGCCGCCGTCACAAGTTATAGTGTTAGGTGAAAAGAAGTACAAAGTTTTTGTTTTGATCTGGAACATAGAAAATTAATAATTGTAAAACTGTCGATGTAAGACTGCGATTATTTGCCAAATATAAGGTATTTTATTTTTAATGATAATGGTGTCATTTTATCACCCTATTGAACTTTACCACTTCCTTTAACTCGTTGATATAGGATCACGTTTGTCATTGTATACATATTTATTTTCATGTTTCCTAATTTATGAGATAGTAGTTAATTTAGGAGTAGTAAATATTATTAGTTCAATTGACAGTCTGTTAAAATAACTAATTAAATGAATAATCTTTAAATAAATGCATTATATGGATTTAGAAATTGTACCTTATTGGCGCCATGTTAGCGCCATACACGTGCCACGTTAAAAACTCGCTAGTCCCATGTCTGCATTATGATAGTACCTTACTGCCATCATGTTAGCGCCATGCCAGCACCACATCAGATCTGTGGCGCTAGCGGGCAAAACGTGACGTTTCGCGGATGGCGCTTACCAGCGTGCCATGCCAGCTCCTGAAGTGGCAGTGTGGCACGCTGGTCAGTGCCATGCAAGCGCCCAGTCAAAATTTCTACCAGGGTAATGATTGTACAGGGTGTTCGATATAAAAGTAACCACCCGAATAGGGAAGGTAGATTGGGTCAAACTGAAAAGAAAAGTCTCGTACCATTTTGCAAAATTCGCAATAGTTAACGAGTTATTAAATAAAACGTCTGAGCGTATGAGCGCACAAGGAGCGATAGAGGCGGGCCTCGGCGGCTGGCTGGGCTGGCACGGTGCCCGGCGCGCGGCGAGCGGTGGGGGTCGAGAGACGAGCGGCGAGCGGGGCGCGGCGCGGCGCGGCGAACGTCGAGCGACAGATGTTATACACTGCGGCGAAAAAGTATTAGAGCCAGCCCATACTAAACTTACGATAATTCCTTCGCGTAAACGGGATTTTCCTTCGCGTAAACGGGATTTTGTAGTAACTTACAATAATTTACTCCGCGTAAACGAGTGAATTATCGTAAGCTACTACAGAAGTAACGCGCTCGCGTAAACGTAGTAACAGGTAGCACACGTATTGCATAGGCATTGCCGTAGCGTCTTACGCCTTAGATAATATTAATTAGTTTAGCTTGAATTATGTGTAATAGAAACATTTAATTTTAGTAAATTTAATTATTTTGCATGTCAAAGTTTACGAGGTTTACCAAGCTTTACTTTAACTTTTGTTTATGTTAGAATAACTTTAATGGTGCGTGTCTACCTGCGAGTAAAACTCTCGAGAGTAGCTCTCGAGATTGATTCTCGCAAATGGACATATTCCTGGAGAGTACCTAACGGAGAATGAATCGCAGCTCTCGGCGAGCGAACTTTTCAAGACCTACTCGCAAATCGACACGACGTTATTTTACTCTCGGAGATCAGCTCGCCAAGCTCGAACGCTGTTCGTATTTTGAGAGCTACATGTTGAGAGTAAAAACCGAGATGGCAAAAGTTTGTTCCTTTGATGACACAAAGGAACTTATTGAATAATGCGGAAATCATGAACTATTGTAGAATACTACTGTGACAAAAATAAAAAAATTTTAAAATTTTTATGTTCTGCGAATAAAGTGCGAAAAAAATTCATAATTTAAAGAATTAGATAAGAATATTTTTAATACATTTTCTAATTACTTGGTCAATAATTAGTTACACTTTAGTTTTACATACTTTGCACGTTTTAGTTACAGTGCTGAAATTAAATACATTTTTACATCGCGAATTAAGTACATTTAAAAAAATGTAAGACATTTAAGAATATATTAAAAATATTGTTACCTAATTCTTTAAATTATGAATTTTTTTCGCACTTTATTCGCAGAACATAAAAATTTTAAAATTTTTTTATTTCTGTCACAGTAGTATTCTACAATAGTTCATGATTTCCGCATTATTCAATAAGTTCCTTTGTGTCATCAAAGGAACAAACTTTTGCCATCTCGGTTTTTACTCTCAACATGTAGCTCTCAAAATACGAACAGCGTTCGAGCTTGGCGAGCTGATCTCCGAGAGTAAAATAACGTCGTGTCGATTTGCGAATAGGTCTTGAAAAGTTCGCTCGCCGAGAGCTGCGATTCATTCTCCGTTAGGTACTCTCCAGGAATATGTCCATTTGCGAGAATCAATCTCGAGAGCTACTCTCGAGAGTTTTACTCGCAGGTGGACACGCACCATTAAAGTTATTCTAACATAAACAAAAGTTAAAGTAAAGCTTGGTAAACCTCGTAAACTTTGACATGCAAATAATTAAATTTACTAAAATTAAATGTTTCTATTACACATAATTCAAGCTAAACTAATTAATATTATCTAAGGCGTAAGACGCTACGGCAATGCCTATGCAATACGTGTGCTACCTGTTACTACGTTTACGCGAGCGCGTTACTTCTGTAGTAGCTTACGATAATTCACTCGTTTACGCGGAGTAAATTATTGTAAGTTACTACAAAATCCCGTTTACGCGAAGGAAAATCCCGTTTACGCGAAGGAATTATCGTAAGTTTAGTATGGGCTGGCTCTAATACTTTTTCGCCGCAGTGTATAACATCTGTCGCTCGACGTTCGCCGCGCCGCGCCGCGCCCCGCTCGCCGCTCGTCTCTCGACCCCCACCGCTCGCCGTGCGCCGGGCACCGTGCCAGCCCAGCCAGCCGCCGAGGCCCGCCTCTATCGCTCCTTGTGCGCTCATACGCTCAGACGTTTTATTTAATAACTCGTTAACTATTGCGAATTTTGCAAAATGGTACGAGACTTTTCTTTTCAGTTTGACCCAATCTACCTTCCCTATTCGGGTGGTTACTTTTATATCGAACACCCTGTATATAAAAGTCGTAAGGTAACGTTGAAGATTTATATGTTTATAACTTTTTAATAAACAATGATCAGCGGCTAAAACCATTTGACGATTGAGCAGACTTATGACTATATGTCGAAGTTATCGGAAATATATCCGTTAAAATAAATAATTATCATATTGTTTTTACTTCAACATGAAACATTTTGTTTTTACATTTACATTATTAGTCCAGTCACTTTAGACTTTATCTTCGAAAAAAGTCCCAGCTAGCTGAATTTCGGTATGTATTTTCATTTAGTAGTTATAAATATATCAAAAATCCCCATCAATCCATTGTAGATAAAAAATTTTACAGCAAATAATAGGTGTAAAAAATGAGTTTTTAGTAAATATCTCCTTATCTGTTAGTCCTATGACTAAAATAGCTATTATTAAATGTATAGATTAGCAAATTTTCTACAAAAAAGGTCGTATACTTTTTTTGCAAAAACAACTGTTTTCACATATTATATGACTTATCAAGTTAAAGCCTATACGCTTTATGAATAATAACGCTGTCCAACACCATTTTGCAACATGAGTGTAAATAGTCATTTCCGAAGTATTTTTCCGAAGTATACTAATTAAAAATACATACCAAAATTCAGCTAGCTGGAACTTTTTTCTTAACTTTTATGTTTTTTACTAGTGTGACTAGACTATATAAATAAAAATGTATCTAGATAAGTCAAATTATTTTCAAATATAATGTTTAATAAAAATGTATAATACTATGCAGTATATAATATTATATGTATACTATATATGATAGAGGCAATTAAATGGGAAAAAAATAGATATATTGATTATTATTTTATTATTGGTTATTAATTATCTTATTAATTAGATACTATTAATTGTTTAAAGTTATTTTAGTGGGACTTCCGGTTCCGGCGTGTAGATAGCAACAGGTGTGCGTGTGGCAGAGGGTAATATCGAGGTGGAAAAAGGATTGGAGAAAGTTAGAGAGGTCAAGAGCGGCGGAACAGGGAGGCGCGGAGGAGCGAGAAGGCGGAGGCGAAAGGGTTAAAAACGGGAGGAAGCAGTTAAGAAGAAAAAGGTAAGGAAAGGGACGGGTGAGAGGTGACCGGGCGGCATAGAATACAGATAGTATAGAGGGGCGACTGACAGAAAGGCGGGGTCGCGAAAGCGGGCATAGACTAGCGCGGATATAGAGGGGATAAATACTATAAGTGCTTTCAACCATAGGAAAGATAACCAATAGGAGGGAAAGGCTAAGGGAAAAGCGGCGGATGGAGGCAGAGAAGGAATTAGGAATAGAGATTGACCAGCAGGGAAGGATAGGAAAGAAGAGGGAAGACGAAGGGGGGAAGAAAGCAAGAGGCAGGCCTACAAAGGCGGAGGAGCTTGCTAAACAAAGAGGAAGGGCGGACAGCCTAGGATCGGTCAAAGATCTCATTTTGAAAAGAAAAAGAAAAGAGTTAGAGGAAGAAGCGGCTAGGGTAGCAGAGAAAAAAATTCTTGACTTTAACGAAACGAGAAGGACCAACAGATCACCGCCAGCGAAGATAAAAAAAGGAGAAGAGGGTAAAGGAAGGATGGCGACAGAGGATCTATTAAAAAAGATACTGAGGGAAATGGAAGAACAGGAGGAGGAGAGGAAAAAAGACAAAGAAGAAATAAAAAACGAAATAAAGGGAGTAAGGGAGGAATGGAAGAGAAGGGAGAAAATATGGGAAAGGCAGAGAAAGGCGATAGAAGAAAAAGTAAAGATGATGGAGGAGAAGATAGAAAAATTAGAGAAGAAGGGCGCAGAGAAGAATGAAGGCAGGGAGTTGATAGGGAAAATAAAGGAAATAGAAAAAAGTGTGGAGATGACGGAAAGAAGAAGGAGAAAAAATAACATAATCGTAAAGGAGGAGAAGGTAAGAAACGTTAAAGAGAGAAAAGAGAATTTTGAAAAGTTGATGGAAGAACTAAATATTACAGAAAAAATCATAAAAAAAATAAAGAAATAGGATACGGGGACTACAAAATGAGACTCTTGAAATGCAAAAACTGGGAAGCTAAAAGAGACATCATGAAGAAAAAGAAGGAACTAGGAAGGAAATATGGAAGCTTTCTGGATGACGATCTCACCAAACAGGAAAGACAAATACAAACAGAGATAAGAAAGATAGCAAGGGAGAAGAGAGAGAAAGGAAAAAAGTGACAATTGGTTATCAAAAGATGTGGGAGGACAACAAGGAATGGAGATGGAACGAAAGCAAAGGCAGACTGGAGGAGAGGGAAGACTTTCATAGGTCACAACGAAGAGAATGAAAACAAAGAATGCGAGGAGGATGGGGAAGGTAAAAGGGAGGAGGGAGAGAGAGCGGCAGGAAGTGAATCCAGAGTTGAGGAAGACGTGGATATAAAGGAAGGGGAGGGAGAAAGAGGGGTGAGGGAAGAGACGAAGGTGGTATTCTGGAATGTAGCGCGAATAATAAATAAAGATAGAGACTTTTGGGATGGGGTAAAGAAGTGGGATGTGATTTATTATGATGGAGACATGGATGGATAAGAAAGGATGGGAGAAGATGAAAGAGAAACTACCAAAGGAATTTGGTTGGAGAGTACAAAGAGCGAATAGGAGGAATAAGAAAGGTAGAGCATGCGGAGGAAAGCTAGTAGGTATAAGAAAAGGGTTAGAAGAAATAAAGGAGAATAGAGGGAGGGAAGAGGAGGAAAATAGGGTCGAAGTCAAGCTAAGAATAGGAGAGGAAATATGGAAAATAATAGGAATATATGTAAACAAAGACATTGATAAGAAGTTAGAAGGTTTGAATGATTGCATAAAGGAGGGAAAAATAGGAGTAAGGACCATAATAGGAGGTGACTTTAATGCGAGAACGGGAGATGAGGGAGGAAGGGAAGAGGAAGATGAAGAAAGTGGGAAAGAAAGAGGGAAAAAATCTAAAGATAAGAAGGTGAACAAGGATGGTAGGACGCTACTAGAATTTATAGAAGAAAGAGGATTGATGATTTTAAATGGTGGCACGAAAGGAGACGAAGAAGGAGAATACACATACACGGGAGAAAAGGGTGAAACAGTTATAGACTATATTATAGGTGATGAGGATAGCAGAGAAAAAATATAAAGACTAGAAATAGGGGATAGAGTAGAATCAGACCATCACCCTCTAATACTGTGGATAAGAGGCGGAGCGAAGAGAACACAAAGAGGGAAAAAATAGAAAGGACAAGAAGAAGAGGAATATGGAGCGAAGAAGGAAGAAAACACTTTGTTGAGAGGTTAGGAAAGATAGGAGGAAACAGAAAGTTGCAGGAGGAAATAGAGGAAGGGGAGTCGAAGATAAGAGGAATACTAAAGGAGAATGAAAAGGGGGAGGTCAGGGGAGCTAATAAGAACAGAAGAGGATGGTGGGATGAAGAATGCAAAGAGAAAAAGAAAGAAGCGAGGGCAGAACTAAGAAAGTGGAGAAAGGGGAAAGGGGAGGTAGAAAGATATAGAGAAAGGAGGAGGAAATACAGAGAAGTATGTGAAAAAAAGAAAAAGGAAGAGAAGGAAAGGATGATTACAGAGATAGGAGAGGCGAGATCGGAAAGTAAGGTATGGGAACTGATAGGTAGAGTAAGGAAAAGGAGGAAAAGGATAAACGAAGACATAGGGCTGGAAGAGTGGAAAAAATACTTCATGGAGCTAATGGGAGGCGTGAAGAACAGGATAGTGAAAGGAGAAGGAGGGAGGGACAGACAAGACGAGGAAGAGATAGAGTTAGAGGAGGTGAGAAACGTAATAAAGAAACTAAAAACAGGAAAGGCAATAGGTAAGGACGGAATCCCGAATGAAGTATGGAAATATGGAGGAGAAGAGATGGTGAGGTGGGCCTGGGAAATATGTAAACGGGTATGGAGGGGAGAAGGCTGGCCGGAACAGTAGAAGGAGGGTGAGATAATACCTTTAGTGAAGAAAGGAGAAGGAAAAGAGGTAAAGGACTACAGAGGGATAACGATCATGCCCTCAATGTATAAGATATACACGGCGATATTAGCAGAAAGGATAAGGAATGAAGTAGAAATAAAGAACTTAATTCCCGATAACCAAGCAGGATTTAGAAAAGGAATGGGGACGATGGACCAGATATTTACGCTAAACAATTTGATAAACAGACATCTAGGAAAGGAGAAAGGGAAGATGACAGTTCTATTCGTAGATCTCAAGGCGGCGTTTGACTTAGTAGATAAGGAAGTTCTAATTAAGGCAATGAAAGAGAGAGGAGTAAGACAAGGACTGATAGATAGGGTGGAGGAAGTCTTGAGAAAAACAAAAAGCAATGTAAGAAGAGGAGAAGAAAAAGGGGACTCATTCTGGATGGCGAAGGGATTAAGACAGGGCTGCCCGTTAAGCCCGATACTGTTTAACTTACTAATTGCAGACATAGAGGACCACATGAGGAAGGGCGGATGGGGGGGTGTGAGTGTAAAAGGGGAGAAGATATACACCCTAATGTATGCAGATGACACAGCAGTACTAGCGAAGGAGGAACAGGATATGAGATCCATGATAAGCAGGCTTGAGGGATACCTAGACAGGAAAGGACAGGAGGAAGAAGAAATATGACTGGAGATGGAAGGGAAAGAAATTAGAAGAGGTTAAAGAATTCAAATATCTGGGGTACACGCTGATGGCGAATGGAAGGCAGGAGGCACATATCAGAGAGAGAAGAAGGAAGGCAGCAAGAGTAATGAGGGAAGTGTGGGGAATAGGTAAAAGGATGTGGAAAAAGGACTGTAAAAGAAGGATCTGGCTGTATGATACACTGATATGGACGATGATGGGATACGGGGCAGAAATATGGGGGTGGAAGGAAAGGAGGGAGGTAGAAGGGATACACGAGAGATACCTCAGATGGACACTCGATGTAAACTGGAAGACCCCAGGGTACATGGTCAAGGATGAACTAAAAAGGGAAAAAATGGGAGCCAGAGCAAGCAAGAGAGCATGGAAATTCGAAAGAAAACTGGAAGAAGGTAAAGGAGGAAAAATAGCAAAGAAATGTTTGGAAGAAATGAAAGAAAGATGGAAGAAGGAAAGGACAATAGGAAGATGGGAGCAGGAGAGGATTACTGGGAAGGTATCGGGGTGGAAATGGGAGGGGAGGAGGGATTGGAGAAGGCACTAGAACACAAGGAGAAATCGAAGCAAAGACAAGAAAAAATGGGAAAGATTATGGAATCAAAATACAACAGGTGGTATAAGCTAATAAGGAAGGATGGGATACCGGATTATTTAAAGAAGGGCTGGGAAGAGGCAAGATGGAACAGAATTGCAAGGTTTAGATTGGGCAACGAGATCAGGGAGGGACTATACTGGGGAAAAGAGGAAGACAAAAAATGCAGGATATGTGAGAGGAAGGAGGAGACGTGGGAACATGTCTGGGAAGAGTGTTCGAGATGGGAAGATTGGGAGGGAGAGAGCTGGCAAGACGTGCTGGGGAGGATAATGAGTGAAAAGGGAGAGGGGGAGGAATGGATGAAAGCGATAGAAGAGATGAGGAGTGGGGGGGGGAGGAAGGAAAAAAGGTTGAAAAATAGATGGCTAAGAAAATTTATGAAAAGGAAAGTATATAAAATGGAGCAAGTTTCGGGTAAAAGAAAGAGGGACGAGAGTGAGAAAAGAGAAGAAAAAGTAAGCAGGAAAAATGGTGGTACGAAGAAAAGGAAGAAGACGAGGAAGAGAAGAGAAGGAAGAACGTGATAATCAGAGTTGAGAAAAATAGATGGGGAGGAAACAACGCAAACTGGAAGAAGGTGAAACAATTATTCACAGAAGGACTGAGAGTGAAGGTAGAGGTAAAGGAGGTGATTATGATAGGACAGCGAGGGGACTG
Organism: Temnothorax longispinosus; assembly: GCF_030848805.1. Classification (NCBI taxonomy): domain Eukaryota; kingdom Metazoa; phylum Arthropoda; class Insecta; order Hymenoptera; family Formicidae; genus Temnothorax; species Temnothorax longispinosus. The sequence continues at coordinate 13,142,135 of NC_092365.1, read as the reverse complement.
GCTGACATTTATGGTAAAGCTGAGAAGTGAGGAGGATAAATGGAGAATATTGGAAGCAAGAAGAAAGGAAGGAAGTAAGATGAAAGTAAAAATAGACGAAGACAAGTCGGTGGAGGAAAGAATCAAAGAAGGAAAAAAAAGGGAAATGAGAAGGGAAAGGAAAGAGGAGGAAAACGAGAAAAAAGAAGAGTTGACAGAAGAGAATATTGTGAAGAAAATGGAGGATAAACTGCTGATGGGATCAGACGACGACGAGGACGAAGCGGACCGGGGGGAGGGATTGGGGAGGAGGCAATGGAAGGGGTAGGGAGGCAATATATTGTAAGGTTATGCTTAAGATTGTGAAGTCTAAGATTTATACACGTTATGATTTTTATGTTTTGCCTATGTTATCCTGATGTGAAGCCGTCAGGAACGGGATATTTGTGAGTTTATTTTGTGTTGTACAGGGTTGGGTACGTCCCTACAAAACGCCGAGTTTGTAAAGGTTTGGAAACGTTCCTCAAAAACGCTCTTTAAGGCCCCTTTGGGGTAAATAAAGTACCTTTCGTAACCGTAAGTTATTTTAGTGTTATGTAATATCTTAGTATTCAGGGTGATTTATAAGTACATGTAAATACTTTGTGGGTGTAATGTAGAGGTAAAAATAAGACTAAAATGTTCTATACAACTTTTTCTGAAATTGCTTCATTTCAGAGCTATGTGCAGCAAAGAAGGGATAACAAACTCAATACAAACTAAGTTATTTCTCCCACAATTCACAAATTAGTACAATTTTTATAATATATGAATACATGACACATCTTAAAGCTTGTACTGCCCTCATGTTGTTTATGCCTAGCTAGGTATTACATTATGTATTGCATCATTACTCTGATTTAAGGATTTTCAGAAAAAGTTGTATACAACATTTTAGTCGTATTTTTACCTTTACATTACACCCATAAAGTATTTACATGTACTTATGAATTATCCTGTATACTGTGACGTTGCGGCTCGCCGCACCGTCGCGGCGCCCCGCCGCCGTCACAAGGCGCGGAATTTCGCGCCCAGGGACGGACCAGGGAGGCAACGACGAGATCTCCAGGGGTCGTATTTAATCGCGTTTCCGCATTCTGATTACCTTCTTTTGTTTTTATGCAATGTAATACGCGCGGCACCTCACCCACACCACGGCAAGCCTTCGAGGGAGTACTTGGCGAAGGAAATCAAGGACGATCAATAACCAAGGAGGGGTGGCAAACACGGAAGCAGCAGAGATCGCGGGCTGGCGAGAGCAACGCGGCAGGCGGGCGGCACGTGCGGCAGCGACGGACGAGGCCGCCGATAGCGGGGCCCCAAGCGCTTGGGTAAAAACCCGGCTTCAGCAAATGATCTCCACAAAACACCGACCCACGGGGTGGCTGGCCACCGCCCCAGGGTCAAACCGGAGGCACACCGGCACGAGCGAAGTTTCGTCCGCCGCTAAGGACAAAATTTGAGGAGTCGTACGCCGCCGAGGGACCGTTGCCCGCCTCCGAAGGATCTCGTATCGACAGCACTGCGCCGGGACACCGCGGGCTTGCAAGCTCGCGCCCGATTGGCTCGCGCGCCCCTCAGGAAGGGGTACCGTATCGATTCCGCAATCGAGCGGGTTTAGCGTTTCACTCTCTGGTCGTCCGTCGGCGAGATAATACGTTTTGCTAAGATACGCGATAGCCACCCCGAGTCGGGTATTTCGATCTTTATCTGGCGGATCGAGGATCGTTGGTGGAAGGTGACGGCGAGGAGCCCAGGAGGAGGCGTATCACCGGTGAGGTTGCCCGTAAATCGCGAAATGTAAAGCCACGACACCGCCCTCCGGTGCACGCTCTCGCTCGGGATAACGCATGTTAAGATCGAGTGTAATTTCGCGATCGATAACGAGAGCGAAGGGCCTCGGGATGGTATCGTGGCCGCGGAACCGTGGTACAAGCGTTATGGCGAATCCCTGGAGGTCGCGATAGGCGTTAATGAGTTCGATATCGCGAGTATATTGCGTTGTCCTCGCGACCTTGGTGTACGGCCGCATACGGGCCGGTACTTCGTAAATTGCGTTACCGTTTCTTCGCGTCGGGAAATTCTTGTGTTCGAGCGTCGGTGTTAGCGTATCGATTTGTGTTCGGGTCTCGTTATTACGGGTTGATAATTGTGCTCTCGCGTTGAGAAACTTTGCGTCCGGTATTACTTGCGCTACGTCCTATGGCGTCCCTGCTCGCGACCACCTCGAATTTTGCGTTGGGACGTCGATGGCATTGTTAATTGCGGTCGAATGTCGTTCCCGCCGATTGATTAATTATGTTAGATTTGTACTCGCGTTAAGAAATTACCGGCGTTCACACGTTTCGTGCGTTTAGATGTTACTTGCGTAGTTCTTCATGGCGTTCCGTGGTTATTAGCGATATCGCGACTCTAGTATTTCGCGTTGACCGGTATTCCGCATCATTGGAGAACCGCATTAATCCAGTATTTTACGTTAGTTATCGTATTTTTTGCCTGGTTAAATGACTCGGCGCCTCCCCGTTGCGCCCGAGCAGAATCACTCGCGGCAGGTTAAGATATCGTGGCGACAGAGTTTTCGTACGGTTCCGGACGTGGTTTTCACGCCATCCAAGCGTGACGTACCATTATTTCGCGACATTTTACGTTGAACCTCACTCTTATTAGTGATATTAAGTGTAGTATTCTTGCGTATTATAACTTTCGACTCGAATTATTAATTGTTTGAGAATAGCGCCTTCAGCGTGTTTATTAGAGACTCAATTAATACTCCGTGGGTGTCTCGCGTCCGCATTAATATTATTTCTGTTAGATGAATCCAGACACCCCGCCACCGGCTATTCTCGATTTATTTATTGAATTTAACTTGTGTTTGATCGAAGCCGGATGGATAACGTTGTTATTTTCTCGACAACCAGTACTCACTAAATGTTATTTTCTCGACAACCAGTACTCAATAAATGTTATTTTCTTTATCTGACTGAGTATGAAATTAACGTGTCACCCCGCCGAATATCGCGCTGCCCTTCATTAACCCCGCCCGTGATTAGGTCAAGCTAGCCGATTCCACGCACCTCCACACTTCGTTTTGCGTCTCGTTTAGGTTTTCGCGATTTCGTGGACGCGAATGTACGCGTCTGGCGCCCAACATTCGGAATATTTCGTGGAGTATCGGAGGTGCGAGGAAATCACTGGAGAGGCCAACCATCCCGCTCTCCTAAGTCCTTTTGATCCGGCACACGTCCCGGAGCGGTCCGGGAGTGCAAAAAGGTCGTGACAATACATACATACATATATATATATATATATAAGAATAAACAAAAAATTTTATGACATATTATAATATTCTGTTTTCTAATTAACATTTTCTTATTAATCGTATTATATTTTTTTTACAGAGAATTGCTATGAAGAGAACGAAAATGCGCAGAAGCAACATACTACTTCAAGGAAATTGCGAGAATTACATGTGGTTTTACACAAGATAAATGAACCATTAAAAAAACGTTACAGAAGTAACCGTGTTTGCACAAGCTCGCGCACAAGCCTGAACTCTAGAATTAGATGAGGAAGGAACAAATCATAAGAATCCGTTTATTAAGAGAGAGATTGCGTTTAGTAATTTATGTAATTTGAAATGGCTCGATTGGGCAGAACTATACAAAGAATACCAACATTTGTTGCATAGGAGAAGGGAAACTGCCCGAAAACCTTCCCAGTATTCGTGAACAAATTATTACATAGATTATATAACATACAATGGAAATACAATAAATGTATAAAACACATAAAAGAAACAAATCAATAGTTATTATAGTACAGTCCTTTCCTTTTATTTATGATAAAATAAAATTGTATGCACTGATGCATTTCTTTGTTATGTAATCAGGTTCATTATCAAGAAAATATTTATAATATGTAAGCTCATAATTTCTATTGACGTAATCAAAATAAAACAGATCACGTAATATCAAGAAAGGACTGTTCAATTAGTCAAGCAAATCAATCAGAATACAAAATTCACTTCAAACATAATTGAAATAGTAACTGAAATAATGTATCAATCTTTGAATTCTTAATAATAATTAATTTTCATTAGCCTTTTACGATTTACCATATATAGACAGTTTGTTCTCGAGAGAATGACTCATTTTTCAGCAAAATCATGTATTAAATACAAAAGAATAAACCATCAGAATTTCTCATATTCTAATATTCATAGGCCTTCGGTTTTCGATTGACACATTAATTCACATTAGCATAAACGGAATATTTGATCAGTCAGAATTCGTAAAATACTTAGTAGAATAATTATCAAGTCAATGAGAAATAACTTTTATAGCAACGCACGGAAACGAATACTCGGTAGTCTTATCATCACGCAAGAGACGATTTATATAATTCGCAAGGAACGCATTTTCATTGAATATGTATTACAAGTGAATATAAAGAATGTTCACAAAGTAACGTAATAAACAATAAGAGATATCACACAAAAGAAAGAAATAAAGTTTTTACTCGTCACGAAAATGGTTGCAACCGAACGATTACTTATTTACTTTACTTTAGACTGAGCTCAGTGTTACGATTTAACTGGATATGTAAGCTTAATGAAAGATTAATTAATCGGGGATTCCTTGTAAAGCATTAGACGGGATCTAATGTAAAAGAATCGGGGATTCTTTGTAAGATGTTAGACGGGAGTCTAACTGTCTCTCTCGTACAAATTAAAGGCGGTATCTTACAATTGCGGATTTGATTACAGTTCTGGTTGGAAATTGCAATGATCAAATCAAAAAGACGGTGTCTCGAACGTTCCTGAGAATGGCTTTCCTTCCTTCAAACTTCGAAAGGGCTCGTGATTCTTATCAAAAAGGCTCTCTCGAACGTTGCAGCAAATGGCTGCCTTCCTTCGTTCCACGTGCCGGCATGGCTCGCCGGGACGGATATCCCTGGATTCCTCTGCGGTGACAATCGCAGTTTAACGTATCTTTCGTTGATTAAGATATTCGAAGTAATTAATTTACTACGACACAAGTAGAGGCAGATCACAACTTAACGACTCGATTCTCAAAAGATGACGCAATATATATTTGATTCGACCGTATGCAACGCACGATGTATCACGCGCGAGCTCTGCGAAACGAATGCTCGCTCGCCCGGGCTGCGCGCCCCTCCTAACATGCTCGAGCATGCGCGGAACACGTGTGCCTCGCCGCCTGGGACGCAACGTTGTCGGCGCCGCTTGCGCGCCTTTTCAAAGGCCTACGTAGAATGCGCGGCTTGACCTATCATATTACACTCGCCACTGATGGCCGCAAAAAAGATAACACAATCTCTCTCTCTCTTTCTCTTTCAACTTCAAACAAACCGAATTTAAATTCCGTCAGGTAATGCTATTGTTGCTTAGCACTTCGTAATACTTTATACTCACACATAACAGTTAACAAGTAATAAGTATATTACAGTAAGTTTTCATACATGTCTATGGACAATATCCTTAACGTTCTTTCCTCTTTTCCTTACAGATGATTCATTTATATATGAGGCGCCAGGAGATGATTATAGATATTTGTATGAGGATAACAACAATACCTACTCACAAAGAAGACCTTCCATTTCATTATTATTAACTAGGATTTCCAAAATTCTAACGTGTCAGGAGCAAAACCTTCCGAAGGAAACTGCACGGTGTATCTTACTAATGAATGAACACGTTTTCATACCATATGGTCATCTTGCTTGTTGCATTGAATGCATTGAAAAATTAGAAATAAATCGAGGTCCGATTTGCAATACTACTTATGAAAACTCTTCGAGTTAGAAGACCATAAGAATTGTCTTTGAGTCAAACAATATTTTTTTGTTTACAAACACTGCTGTCTACTAATTTTAGAACAGAAAACGCTTTATTATTTTTATTTACTCTGTTTTGAAAATAAATTGACTCATATTTCTTACATTATTTAGAATGTATCTTAACTATTTCTATGCGCAATATTGCTTTAATTGCATCTGACATATCCACTTATAATTCGAATTTTACAGGCAAAGTTATGCACTATGAAGTGCCGATATATAATAAGTTTACAAATTGTGTAATGCATACAGATATTTTTTATCCTAAACAAAAAAATGGAAACAGATAAAGACACCAAAGCCAAATGTTAATGTTACATGTAACTCATTGCTATAAACATGCATGGTTTTCTTTGAAATTAATTGTTTTCTAAATTTAGCTATAAATCAGTTATAACAATTAAAACATTTTGCACTTTTTATGATTGGTTGTAATAATTAATATCTTTAAAAATGCCTAATTATAGAAACTATAGTTCCTAATTAAACTTAATCATAATTAGTATACGTAAGTTCTCTGTTACCAAACATGGGCATTTTATTTTATATACCAAAGATTTATAATAAGAAAAATATTTTGATAACTATTTCTTTTAATATTGTTACATATAGTACAATACCCTGCGATTACATGCGATTTTCTTTTATAACGTTTTATCGGAAAGATAACACTGCATATTATAATACTTTGTATTTGATTTAAAATGTTTAGTATAAGTATTGTTATACCGCTGTATTGCGCTGAAGGCAGGTATAAAATAAAAATTGCGAATTTATGATACCAAAAATATTTTGATAAATATTTCTTTTAATATTGTTACGTATTTTACAATGCGCTGTGATTTTATGCGATTTTCTTTAGTAACGTTTTATCGGAGACAACACTATATATTATAATTCTTCGTATTTAATTTAAAATATTTAAGTACAAGTATTGTTATACCGCTATTGCGCAGGAGGCAGGTATAAAATAAAAAATTGCAGAAATTGTCACAAATATACATACGTTTTATTAAACATAAATAGAATTTGTAACTTTTATTTCCGTACATAAATCTTAATGTGTTATGTAATTTTTTATCCTTTTCTATTCTTATCCTTACCCATATACTATGAATCACTTCTGATTCCAAAGAACATTGCCAACATGTAAAAATGGTGAAAACTATTGCAATTTTTGACCCGAGCATTCTCAATCACAACAATATGTCGCGCATTTTCGTGTCCAAGTGAACAGGCCGCGCATTTTCGTGTCCAAGTGAACAGGCCACGCATTTTCGTGTCCAAGTGAACAGATCCCGCATTTTCGTGTCCAAGTGAACAGATCGCGCATTTTCGTGTCCAAGTGAACAGGCCGCGCATTTTCGTGTCCAAGTGAACAGATCCCGCATTTTCGTGTCCAAGTGAACAGGCCGCGCATTTTCGTGTCCAAGTGAACAGGCCGCGCATTTTCGTGTCCAAGTGAACAGGCCGCACATTTTCGTGTCCAAGTGAGCAGATCATTTTCGTGTCCAAGTGAACAGGCCACGCATTTTCGTGTCCAAGTGAACAGATCCCGCATTTTCGTGTCCAAGTGAACAGATCGCGCATTTTCGTGTCCAAGTGAGCAGATCGCGCATTTTCATGTCCAAGTAAACAGATATCGCATTTTCGTGTCCAAGTAAACAGATTGCGCATTTCGGTGTCCAAGTGAACGGGCCGCGCATTTTCGTGTCCAAGTGAACAGGTCGCGCATTTTCGTGTCCAAGTGAACAGGCTGCGCATTTTCGTGTCCAAGTGAACAGGCCGCACATTTTCGTGTCCAAGTAAGCAGAACCCGCACTTTCGTGTCCAAGTGAGCGGCGAGCACTTCTTACAGTGTCCAAATGAACCGTGTCCAAATGAACGGTGTCCAAACGAACCGTGTCCAATTCGCCGTGTCCAAACGAACGGTGTCCAAATGAACCGTGTCCATATAAACGGTGTTCATTTGATCGTGTCCAAATGACCGTGTTCAAATGAACGGTGTACAAGTGCACCTCTCCCCCCCAAAACCCCCGTGGTTTTTTATCGAGGTTTTTCTTCCTCTAAGCCGGCGGGAGGAGTAAAAACTCCCCCCTAACGGTCCCGGGCGTTTGAAGTCAGGGTCGCCTTCCCCTATCGGCGATTGGGACCGACCCGTAGGCCAGTCCCTAAAGGAGTCGCCGGGCTCCCATTCTTTCCGCCACTCCGGTCCGTAGACCGGCGGCAGGAAGGGTGGAATCTTAGACCCCGCACCTCACCAACGGGTCACCACAGTGACTTCTACCAACAGAAGCCACCGGACATGACCCGCCGGATCCGAACGGAGCCCTCTCGCCGCGCCAAGGCGGTTCACCACGAGAGGGATCGCATTTGATCTTTATTTTTTTTACGTAGAAAAAATCTTCCGCTATTGGAATCCAATCGGGGAACGCAGCGTCAACCAGTCATGAGGGCCAATCAAGGAGCGCCGAAGCAACCAGTCATGCTGTGACGTCCTGGGTGATGCGAGGTGGTTCGATCCGGCAGAACGTCTCCGTTGATGGGTTCTTTTTCTTACAGTTAAGGGGGTAAAACCCCAGGATAATTAGCTGTTGGTCGGCGATGCAGATTATGGCTCCTTGGATCCGTCGAAGGTAGGTATTCAATAATCTTTATCTTTCTTTTGATATAAAAGAATATGATATTTATTGTAGAACTTTCACGATACAAGTGGTTTATATGGGAGGATGGAACAAGTATAAGATATGTGACCTTTCCTGGCTCGTTCCACACTCTCCGTCGAGAGGGTAAAAGATTCCGCTTTTATACAATTTTGGAAACGGTAGTGGGAGGTAACCGCACCTCGTTACAATGAGTCAGCGGATATGAGTCTACTTCTAGTGGCGTGGCTCGCTTGCCAGCAATGAGTCATAGGGTGGTGTCTTGAAATTCGTTACCTTATATGGTCATGCGTTGCGCTCTGCTTCGACATGTCCATATATGGTCTATGCGAGGACTAGATTCACTCGAATGAGTCATACAGGTGACTCATCTGAATTCTATTTCTATTCTCTATTCTAACAGCGATTTGTATTAAGAGCGATACCTTCCTTCATTATAAAATCTCAATATGACTTTTATCATAAAGGAATATAAGAAATCTTTAATATTTTAATTTTAAAATGTGCAAATATATGTTGAATATTATTTAAGTTTCTTCAGACATACTTTATATACAGTAGAATAATTCAATAGTACAATTAAAGTCATTATTAGCATGTCTAAAGTGTGAAAGATATTGCTCTCTTTGTCTAACAGTTACTACGGTATATCAGCTCTTTCTTTCTCTTCTTCAGATTGTACAATACTCGCATCTCGCTTGGATTCGCGTTTCTTATGCTACGCATAATACAATTTTATCTTTTCAGGTTCGTAGGTGATGTTTCGGCGCTTGACGCTCGATATTTATATTAATTTTAGTAAGTATATATATATTTTGTTAATAATAATATTGATAAAAGTGATGTTATTACTTGATAAAAGTGGTAATAGTGATTCTATGTTAATAAGATATCGTGCAGGTAAAAATGATTAGCATTCTCATTAGTAAAGCAAATCAATGAAATTAAATTGTTTATGTATAATAAGATTTTTATTATTTTTATATCTCGCGAACGGTTGGAAATTTGATAGGAGTGTATAAGAAACATATTGCAGGACTTTCACTAAAGTATAATATAGCATTAAAAAAAATTTTATTGTTAATATATGTATTTGTTAATAACAAATTATTAATTAAATAAATTGGTACTTTTTAATTTACATATTGATATTGTTAAGCTCTCCTTAGTCATACGGTTTTAATTCTACAATAAAATAATTTTTTATAAGGCACTTTATTTTATTGTTATAAACATTTCGTAAATAAACAATTGCAGAAATAAAAATTATTATCGTTTTTTGTAAGTGTACTGATGCAAAGTTTACGTGCGCGGTCAGAATTCGTGTTTACCCGAACGAGTTTTTATGTTCATGACATATAATTGCCAATTATACGTCATAATGCAGACGGAGGTATATATTTCGTTAATTAATTAGGTGTAGCGGATTGTTAAAAATTATGTTTTCCATATGGGCTTGAAGAGGAAGGTTTAAACTTAATTTACATGCAAACGGGGTATTTTTTGCAGGCGTAATTTAAGAGATATTAAGGATTGAAGTTTGAAATAGTCGAATTTCGGGTAGTTATGATAGAAAAATATCAATTATATGGCACAACTCCCATGCTAAACCGTTATACCGAATGTCTTTTTCTTTGGAATTTTTTGTAGCCTCAACCAGAGGAGTGACGAGGTTTTGACTTATACAAAAGTTGTTGTGCATAACCTGGGGCACATGTTAACGGCTATTATTAGTGTGGTTAATTATTTATTTATAATTGTTTATAAAAACAAGTTGCAAAATTGAACAATCTAGTAGTAAGTATTTTTTCATTAAGTTGATCGGTTTTTCGAGATGATTTTGATGACGTAGTTAGTAAAATGGTATTGATATAATTTTAATTGTTTATAACAATCATGTTTGAGAAATGCTAGTAAGATAGTTATTATTTTAGCGTGATAATATTTTTTAGGCATAAAAGGTTATGTTTTTATGAATAATCTGCTTTTAATTTATTTATTTATATTTTATTTTAATTTCCTTAGTTTATTCTTATGGAACATGCATTTATTTTTGTTAGATCCGTGTATCAAACTGAATTTATATTGCATAAAGGGTCTCATAAAGCCTGTAATATCCTTTTACGATCAATTTTAGTGATTCTGGGGAATTTTAACAAGCAATTGTCCAAAAGTCTATAGTGTGATTCATGAAAATGGGGCTTAAGCTTGAAAGGGTGCCTTTAGGCAGCCATGTTCTCTAGGCTCGTGCCAGTTACTTTAAGAACGCGTGCTCGCATCAGCTGAGTGATTGTTGTGACGGTTAATTTAAAGAGTGATTGTTATATTAAAATATTGTTTTTAGATGCTGGGCACTTCTAGCAATGAGGATAGAAATAGAAAAATTTATGCGGCTGGAATATAGCGGTGATTATACCGTCAGACGTGACAATGCCCCCAACCCCTGTGTCATTTAAAACTATCCTTTCTGGAGGAACTAACCCCAACCCTAACTGTCGAAGGTGCTGGCCGGAACCAGCTGCGGGTGCACGGTAACCCTACCCATACACCCGCCCTCCGTGCAGCACCAAGAGAAGAAAAGGCACACAAAGCCCCGCCCTCCCAATACCGCCCCTCTAAGAAAAGAAAAATAAAAAAGAGTGGTGGGCCAGAACCCGAAACCGAAGTCCCGAATCTCGGCCCGCCCCCCAAAAAATATACCGACTCACGGCGGCCCGATGAGCGATCAAGAGACCGACCCTCCGGCCAACCCCAGACATCCCCCATCCTCTCCTATTCCGGACAAACCCCCATGTGGAGGGAGAGGGAAAAAGGCCCCCGTTTAGCCGAGGACCCCCTCCCCTTTTTATTATTGACCATATTGGCTCGACAAGCGACGGGAACGGAACCGAGGCCACTCCCCGCCGCACCCGGCGCGGTCCAGCCGTAGCGGCACCGCCGACTCCGCCGTTACAGGGGACGTACCAGCCCGAACCGGAAAGCGACGCCGGAGAGCGGCCCCCACGGCCCGAACCCAATCATCCGTCCCCCCTTCCATGAGCGAAGTCCACATGGGGCAAGGAGACCCCAAAAACTGGAGGCCTCCATCCCCCCAAATCATACCATGAGGAGTCAAGAGCCCGTACTACTATGGGTACGGGCCGGACACCACCTTACGGCTGCCCAGCATGACTCTCCCCTAATAGACCAGGAAATCCTTGGATCTCCAACCCATCGACATTTCCCGTGGGGTAACGAGGGGTAGTATCAGTGACAGGCAACCGGTCGAAGACCGGACCCAACCTGGCCCCCGCCCCCACAAGTTGGTTTTTATAGAGGTGTCCTTCCTCACCCTCCTGGTTTTTTTATCGAGGTGCTTTTCCTCTATGTCGGTGGGGCGGAAAAGACAATCGCATCCGCCAGCACGTAGGCGCCCCAAGGGACGCCCCCTCCGGCGGATGCGGCGCATGCAACCGCCGACATCGCCCCTCTCGATCTATCGTGGTTTTTAAATGAGATATCCATTCCTTTTCCCTCCTGACTTTTTTATCGAGGTATCTGCCTCTATGCCGGTGGGGGGAAAATCCGGCTACGTCCGCCAGCACGTGAGCACCTGAAACCTCACGCGTCCGACGCCGCGCTCAGCAAGGCGCCCCGCCCGGCGGCCGAACCCCCCTCTCGATCTTGGCCTTCCGTGGTCATTTTTATTGAGGCACCAACACTCGATCCCCTAGGTCGGCGAGGCAGATGATCAGCCACGTCCGCCGGCACGAGAGCAGCCTCCCGCCCGGCCAATACAATCCCCCCCGGCGTAAAGGGGGGAGAGAGCACAGCCAGGGCAGTCAGCACCCCGCCCAACGGCACGCCACCAATCCCACCTCTCTCGGTCCCGACCGACCGTGGTTTTTTAGACGAGGTGTCCATTCCTCTCCTTCCTGGCTTTTTTATCGAAGTGCTTTTCCTCTATGTCGGTAAGGCGGAAAAAGTGGCCACATCCGCCAGCACGTAGACGCCTTGAAGAGCACCCCGCCCGGCGGCACACAGCCACACCGCACAGTGGGACGAATCTATCAAAAACTGGATATTGGACAAAAAAATGGAAAACGTATAATTCAAATTTTGACGAGATTTTATGTTAAATATCCTAAACTATAAATAATTGTCCCTATAATTGATTTTATCCCTTGTTATTTCCTCAAAATGATCTGATAAAGTATGACATTTTCGTGAATACTGAAATTCTAGTAATTTGATAGGTTACTTTCTAAAGTCTCCGCCGAAAGCATAAGTGCAAATATGAGTTAAATGCATATCAGAACTTATTCATTAGGGTTCAAAAAAACATATTTATTTTAGTTTTATGTCATTTGAGTACTATTATATATTAATAAATATGCACGACATATTCGACTAAAAAGTTCTTATTTCAATATTCAAACAGGAAGAAAGTTTGTGGTTTAGAATGGATTAAGGTTTGCTCTGCGCCATTTGATAGGGCAAAGTGTTTAGTTTTTGGACATATATGATTATTCATTCCCCTTCGTTTCCCTTTTTGAGATAATTGACCTCAAAGTTCACTCGACATGGTCGAACGTCGTCCATGAATAGCTCAATGAACGACGTTCGATCATGTCGAGTAAATATAGATGTCTATTTTCTCATAAAAGAAAGACGAAAAGGGATATATAATTTGTTTAAATATTGCTATTTTGTAATGACATCCATATTTTATAACAATTAATTATGTCATTAATATAATAGCGATAAGTCGAGGCTCTATTGGAAATCCAATCGTAGGGAAAGCGGGCTAAAAAAAGAATTAACTGAAGATGCAAAATGTCTACTATTTCAGCGATAATGATGTAGATTATGATGATTAAGTTCAAGAAATAGATGTGAGAAGCAAGAAAAACAGTTCCTTTTCTATTATAAAACTCACAAAAATTAAACATCCCGAGATTTAAGACTATCATTGAAAATCAAATTAACTTTACTTTTTAACCGATTTAAAAGAATGGAGGTTCTATATTTGGCGTGTATGTATGTATGTCTACGATTTTCTTTAAAACTACTGGACGGATTTAAATGCGGTTTTTACTGTCCTAGAGCAATTCTCCAGGAAGGTTTTAGTACATAAAATAGAACATAAAATAGAACGCGCTAGAACATCAGGATACGGAGCAGTAAGGAAAATGCGATAATAATTATTCATATTAATTTAATGAAGCACTAAAAAAGTATAAAATAAAATAAAAATTTTTTTAAATAGAACCGACTTAGAAAAACTAAAAAGTATTTAAAAAATAAAAAAATCATCTATGCGCTTTATGAAAAATTGTTAATTAAATAATTTTGATTTTATACACTAAATGTCCCGGGAAAAATGGAGGAGATCTGACCATGTCTGATTTGATAAAATGAGATACAACGAGATCTGAAATTCAAGTAAAGTCAGATCTGATTGGATACAATTTTATCTCGCCAGATCTGCATGGCCATATCTGATCACATGCAGCCAGATATGCTGAAATGTAATCCGATCTCACCAGATCTGACCATTGCTGCCGTTCGATATTGAATCGCAGATCCAATCGGATCTCTTCCGATCTAATCGGACATTATCTGATTGCTTCAGATCTCCTGAGGTACGAGCAAACATCACGCCTCAGATCTTGTCGAATCTTTGTAAGCTAAGATTGGCCTTATATGGTGAGATCAAGATATATCTACCATATAAGGCCAATCTTAGCTTACAAAGTTGTGTTGCTGATCCAATCAGATCTTTTCCGATCTTGTCGGATCTGACCAGACCTAGCCAGACATATCTTGATCTCACCAGATAAGACCAATCTTAGCTTACAAAGTTGTGTTGCTGATCCAATCAGATCTCTTCCGATCTTGTCGGATCTGAGCGGATTTCGTCAGTGTAAAACTTATAAAAATTTCGTTATCTCGAATCGTCATTATATTATAATTTTTACACCCAAAATGTTAAACATTATATAAAATATAAATAATAATATTAATTCTGTAAAAGAAGCTTAAATGAGATTTTTGACAAAAAAATCGATTCTTAATTTATATATAAATTAATTAAAAATATATAGTTTTCTCAATTAATTTAAATTTATTGAAATTATATACATTAAAACATGGGACGTTCCATGTCAACTGGGACAGGGCCATCTCCAAAATTCTATTAAACCGATTAAAATGGTTTAGGGCTTAAAATTTTTGTTTTTGTGTGCTCTATCAAATACAGTGTGGTACTTTTAAAAATTCAATATGGCGGTCAAAATATGGCGCTTCATATGAGTTAAAAACACAAATCATATGATTAAATTGTTGTTTCTAATGGAAAAAAGAGGATACATAGCTTGTGAGTAGACAGCACTAAGATTTGGATGTCTCTCAAAAAAATAAAAATGGCGAATTTAATATGGCGGACGAATTTTTCTTAAATTCATCAGATTCACTTGAAACTCGTTACTCGGGGGTTTTTGGGGTCGCTGATTACGAAATTGAAATCAGATTTTAAAAATTTAAAATGGCGGATCCAATATGGCGGACTGATTTTTTTAAAATTCATTGGATTCACTTGAAACTCGTTACTCGGAGGTTTTTGGGGTCGCTGCTTACGAAATTGAAGTCAGTTTAGAGAAATTTAAAATGGCGGATCCAATATGGCGGACTGATTTTTTTTTAATTTATCGGATTCACTTGAAACACGTTACTCGGGAGTTTTTGGGGTCGCTGATTACGAATCTAATGGTGAACTAACTTTTAACCAACACTAAATCTTCTTTGTCACTACATTAAACCTACATTGATCCTACATAGAACCTATTTTGTACCACAATGGACCTATTTTTCCTTACATTGGACCTATATTCTACCTAGGAGCGGTGAGCGTCGAGCGGACTGAGTCTCGTTTTAAACAGTTCGACCTAGAGTTACGAAACCCTGAAAACAAAAGACGATCAGCAGATCATCATTTCATTAACATTCCATTGTGTTCGAATTTATATCAAAAACGAAAAAAAATTAATATTTTTTGTTATACGTGACGACCACCACATATAAATTCGACCACCATGACCTAGATTTTGATGCGTACTTTAATTCTAGACAAAAATTTTGCATTTCTATAAAGCCAATTAAAAGATTAGTGCTAAAAAAAACCGAAAAAACCGGCTAGAATCACGGCTTTAGGATCACCTTAAACGTTCGTTCTACTTCAACATTAGTGGAGGATAATAGTTGACGATCGATAGTCGCGCGCAACAAAATTTGTAACATTTTGGGATAAGACATTAGTTGTTTTCCATTTACATCAAAACTCAGATAATTCTCACTTATGACGTCATAACTCAGTTAAATGCACGTTCTTTTTGCATGCTGGCAAGTGAGATTCAACTGAGTTTTTATCCACACTCGAGACCATGTGCTTTAATGAATTTAATAAACTCACATTAAAAGTGAGGCTTTGGACCTGTATTATTATGCAATAGCTTTGTCACCAAAATAAGCAGGTAAATACAAAATGACATATCTTACCTGAGTATAAAATACTCACATAACTGAGTGACTTAGATCACTTGAGTGTAAATAGAAAGCAACTAATTCTGTGAATATGTATTACGCATATATATATATATATATATATATATATATATATATATATATATATATATATATATATACACATACATAGATTGCAGAATTTATCTCAAATTTGTCAAAAAAGTGCCACTGTTATTTTAAATTATATAATTATCAATTGTGTTTTTATTGCGCAGGCGCACAGAACGCGCGGTTTCTTGCGTTCCTCGCTGGTCTCGCTACTCGCAACCACATGGTTGAATCCACGTTTTCGCGCTTCCGCTCGCATCTCGTGGAACATATATCTCGGAATCACACCAAGATCTTCGCTTATATTATCTTATTTTCGTTGAAAGTACTTACGGATTCCGTGATTTTGTGTTTTTCATATTGCTTTGGATGAAATAATGTTTCTTTTGAAGTGCGACGAAGACGAGTCATATTGCATGGTAAATGACGAAGATGTTATTTTCGATGATGAAACGGTGAAAAAAGGAGAGACTGTTCGGTTCTATTACAACAAGAAACAATATACTGGAACTGTCCTTATGTTCTGAGATTCATTATTCCTTATTTGTATCAATTGTTCTTATAATTTGATAACTAGCATGTTAGTACCTGGCCTTGCAGCCGGCGGCCGCGAGCGTGTCGCCTGCCTCGAAGAGGAAGCAGGGTCCGGTGGTGCGAGAGGACAAAGTCCTGGAGCAGCCGATCATACCACCGAGAAAGAGGAAGGAGAAGACGACGGTGGACCGCATGCTGGAAAACGCGGCCTCCAAGACGGAAGCGGCAACAGCGGGCCAACCGCCGTACATCCTAGCGGCGATCGAAGACGCCGCACGCGTCACTAATAGCATGCCGAACCGGCGCAATTAGAGTGAACACGCGCGCGAGAATGTACATAAAAGTTGCGAGAAACACGCGTAGATAAGATTACCCACTGTTTAGGTATAGATAGAGCAGCGATCGATTAGGTTATTCTAATTTTGCGGTACATAAGTATGAGAGTTTTACTTTGTTAAGATATATGATGATAAGTTTTCTTTTGTTATTATGATTTATAGACATACAGAGGTTTATTTGTTTACACACAGACCGGGACGATGTTCCTTTATATATATATAGTGTATTCACATATGTTGAAAGAACGATTTAATTTTGATTTACGAATAAAAGGTTTAATTTTCGTTATGTCATGATATAGAGTTACGTGATCGAGAGATTGTATGGGTCATGACGACTCCCGGTTTATTGACATTTATTTTGCGTTATGAATAAAAAGGTTAAGTTTATGTTGATTGGTTTACGATAGATTTAATTTGTTTTGTTTTGACAAACACGGATGTTCCTTTAGTTCAAAAACCCGACGAGATAAAAGAAAAGGTCAGGGGAAAAAATTACGCACAATCGCGCGTAGATTAAAAAAGGTCATATGGACCAAACCGGTTGAACGTAAATTAACCCCAACTGGTTGACAAAATGACGCATAGCGTAACGCAGAGGTCCAAGTATAGTTTCAGAGTCGAAAGGACTCAAGTGTAACGAGCCAGCAGCCGACGCAAGCGTACGGATGAATGGCGTGCCGAACGCGCGGGAACGAAGATCGCGATACCACGGAGGCGCGGTAACGGCCGGAGGTCAGCGGGTCAACCGGGCGGCGAATAAAGGCCATAGGCGCATCCAGGGCATAACCAGGAGCAGGCCACGACCAACGGTCAGCGGACCGGAACGAGGGAAGGCGCTAGAGCGTTACCATGCATTCGCATACGCGTAGGAGCACCGGGTATGTCATGGAGCGCGTAACGGGTGACCCTGTAATAGAAGAAACGTGGTAAGCGGAACTCGCAAAGTAGAAGCGCTAGCGATAAAGTTATAACGGTCAAGCAATCACCGAGGGCTAAATAATCGAGACCGCGTAAAACATTTGACAAAATTATATGACAAATGACCAGTGGCCATACCACGAGGCGAATGGAAATGCGAGAGCGGGCAAACACGACGCAGGGCATCGAACGCCCATCGTAGTAAATTCTAAGTTAATTAATGTACACGCAAAGTTCCATTTTCCAGAAGGATCATTTATTAACAATAATGTATAATAAATTAAAGTTAAGGATAACGGAACATGGAATGCTGCGTAGAATATTTATTCGAATGTACTGTTGTGAGCGCACAACGCCCTTGGCAACCGAGTTGCCAAGCGTTAAAGAAACTCGACCCCAGCGACGAAACGTAGAGAGCAAGGTTCATCCACGAGGACCAATATCGCTGACGCGAAGGTCAGCGCCGAGCGCTGACCATAGAGGTTAATGCTACCGCGGGCGACCCCGAGGTAGCAACCGGAAACCGATGTAAGACCGCCGAATCGAACAATCAGGCAGTCGGTCTGAAACCATCAAGCTGTCGCGTCGAGTCACCTGCGAGTTATCTATAAACGAAACGCGAAGTGGAACTTGTAATAAGGACACTCGTGTAAGGCAACTCAATTTATTAAAGTGGTTCAATATAACGCCTTCCTTCATCCTTCATATCGCGAACGGAGCCCGATCCCTTTTAGCCGACAAAACGGCTAACAAATTGGTGGCAGCGGTGGGATCTGCTCCATCGATTCGCCAGGAAGGACCGGACTGCCGAAGAACCACGCATCTGAAACAAGAACGAGTTCGATTAACAATCGGTGGCAACATATCCCGGAGAGGAAAAGCCAGCCGAGACCCGAGCGAAAAGACGGTAGCAGCCGCGAGTGCAGAAGTGACACCTGAGACGGCCACGACCTACCGCACGGAATCACTGACTCCGAGCGACGCAGAGACACAGCGAAGCAGCGTAGCAGCGCGGCAGGGACGCAGCGATCACGCAGGGACGCAGCCAAGCAGCGAAGCGGCCCGACGGACCGATCAGGCGGAGCAAGGCGAAGCAGCCAAGCAGCAACATGCGATTCGCGGCGATATTGTAAGTGCGAAAATTTATGTAACCGCGAGCGTTAAGTAAATGTCGGACGACCCGAACCGACAGCCGCCCGTCCCGCAAGCATCATTTATACATAGCAAGTCCGCGCAACGCGCCGCGCGTAACCTCGAGAATCCCGTGCGCGCGACGCGATCCGCAGGCGAAGGGTTAAACCGGCCCGCCGAAAGCGAAGGGTTAAACCGGCCCGCCGAAAGCGAAGGGTCAGACCGGCCCGCCGACGGACTAGACCAAGTCCGCTTGAATTTAGAGTCACGTTTTGCCGAAGGAGAAGCGCCCGTGCTATCTCCGAACGTCATTGTAGAACGCGAATTTCCGTTCGACGAGGTAGACGCGAGTGTAGTAGGCGAACACGCAAATCGCGATAACGACCAGACAGACTCACTCACAGACGTCTCCGACGACGCGCCAAGCCGCGCGTCACAACGAGGCGAATTTTCTCTCACGTCGTACGACAGCAGTATATTCGTTCCCGACGAGAATTCCGCGGAGGCCGGGATGAGTCATACAGGAAACGCGACTCCTACCCGAGAGAACCGCGAGGAAAATACGGACCCAGCCAGGGTGACCGAACAAGGCGACGCCGAAATGGCGCAAAATAGGCCACTCGTCAGGCGACCGGCGACACACGAGCAAAATCGAGTCCCGGAGCCGACGCAACGAGAACTGAGAGCCCCGGACGCAGTGATAACCGATTTAGTAAATTTAATGCGCGACATGCAAGAACGCATGGACCGCGTCGAGGCTGCGGAATTCGACCGATCGGCCGAACTTCTTCGCGCTTTTCGCGAGTTACAGGGCCGCGTAGGCAGGATGGAATCCGCCACGCGCGAATCTTATAGTCGACAGGAGCGGCTATCACTTGATCCCGACACGCGAGACCGCCGCGTACGTAGTCAGGGCCCTTTAGATGTCACATATGGACGAACGCATAGCGACGTCCGGAATCAACCGGGTCTAGTTAACGGGTACCTCAGCCTTAAAGAGGCACGAGCAATGATACCCGAGATTAACGGCGAGTCGCGCGAACGTGTCCGTGAATTCGTAAACGCGAGCACGTATGCAATGAAGAATATCCAGCCGACCTACGAGTCGATGCTACTCGAAGCTATTCTGTGCACGAAATTTAAAGGGAAGGCAATGACGGACTTCGATACACGCGACATACGCGATTTTGACCAATTGAAGCGCGAGCTCGAGTCAGAATATCTAGGGAAACGCTGCATGACGCATCTGCAGCTCGAATTTAATTCGTTAACGCAAAAGCCAGGCGAGAGCGCGCAAGACTTCGGTAGGCGCGTCGAGAAATTAGCCCGCGAGCTTTACGAAGCAATGGAAGAGGGCAAAGGTCATACGCAAGAACAGCAAAAGGCCATACTAGATAATATCAAAATTCAAGCGCTGCATAATTTTCAAATTGGATTACATGATGACATAAAATTGTTAGTGAGAGCGCAGCGATACCAGAGCCTGCAAGAAGCGATAACAGGCGCCAGCGCGGAGGAGAGAGTTAAAGGCCCCTCCCCGCGGAACGCACCGGCAACGGCAAAGAATAAATATCCCGCGATAAATGCGCGAACCGCAGGGAAAACGGTAGAATGCCACAAGTGCGGAAAAAACGGTCATTACGCGCGAGATTGCCGTACGAGCCGTCACGCAAACAGATATGCATTGCCGAAAGCCGAGAAGTCTAGCATTAACACGATAGAGTGCTCGTATTGCAAGAAGGCAGGGCACAAGCGCGACGAGTGCTGGTCGTTAAACGGACGACCGAAAGCCGAGCGACCGCGCCGAACGAAAACGGAAGCAGTTAAGAAAACGCCCGTGAGTACTGTCAGAAAGACAAAGACGCAGGAATCTAGCGAAGAGGCATCCTCCCCCAGCAGCAGCGAGGAGGATGAGAAGCCCAAGAGAAGCAAAGCGCGCGCCGCCGAGACTTATCGAGTTGCACAGATAAGTAAGAAGCATGAGGAAGGACCGCTAGACTTAGTGACACTGCCCGTGCAGGAGGCAGAGAAGGGGGAAATGGACCTGTTACTAGACTCAGGCGCAACCCTCACGTTAATAAAAGTAGGAAATTTAAAAGGAAAAACAATGGTAAAGGAAGAACGGTTAGCGTTAGTAGGCGTAACCGGACACCAAATTCATACGATTGGGAAAATAAACGCCACTGTGAACCTCAGAGATAAAAAGATTCGCCATACGATGTATGTGGTGAAAGATGACTTTCCAATCGAATACCAAGGCATCTTAGGAAACGATTTCCTCACCAAGCACAAAGCGGATATCTCAAACTCGAAAAAACGATTAAAAATCGGCTCGACTTCTTTTAAGCTACGACCTTTCCGCAAGGTAAGACTTCCGCCTCACAGCGAAACAATCGTGGAAGCCGTCACTGATCATAATCGTGTCGGCATAGTGAGAAGCGGCGAACCCGCCCCAGGAGTTTTTATCGGGCATTGCCTAGTGCAGCCCGTCGAATTTAAGTGTCCGATTAGCGTGTTGAATGTGACGGACAAGCCGGTGGAGATAATCACTCCGTATGTAACCCTAGAAGACTTGCCGCCGCCCGACACCGCGGACGTTCTCTCATTACGCGCGAGCGACGAGCGCGAGACCGTCGCCGAACGACAAAAGAAGGTACGCGAGCAAGTACAGCTCGACCATTTAAATGCAGAAGAGCGAGCAGCCGTAGAACAAATATGTGATGATTACTTTGACGTATTCTACATAGACGGCGACCATTTAAGCGCGACTACCGCAATAGAGCACGAGATAAATACTCGGCCGGGTAGCGCGCCCGTGAATGTGAGACCTTATCGGTTACCCGAGAAGCATAAGGCCGAGGTGAAAAAACAAATAGAAAAGATGCTCGAGGATGGCATAATCAGCCCAAGCACGAGTAATTGGAACGCGCCGATAATAGTCGTTCTTAAAAAACCGGACGCATCCGGAAAAGTGCAATTTCGCGTGGTTATCGACTTTCGAAAACTAAACGATCTCACCTTGGGAGAATCTTTCCCCATGCCGAACATAACTGATATACTAGACCAGTTAGGTAACGCGAAATATTTCACCGTGCTAGATTTGGCCTCGGGGTATCACCAAATTCCTATGCACAAAAAACATAAAAGTAAAACAGCTTTCTCCACCCCGGATGGGCACTTTGAATTCAATCGCATGCCATTCGGTTTGAAAAACGCACCGGCAGCATTCCAGCGACTAATGTACGCGGTGCTGGCCGGACTACTAGGGCTGAGATGTTTCGCCTATATCGACGACATCGTCATATACGGAGCGACACTAATGGAACATATCAAACGAATAATCGCGGTGCTAATCAGACTTCGAAAATACAACTTAAAGTTGAAACCGAGCAAATGTGCATTTCTACGCAAAGAAGTCGTATATCTGGGTCACGTGATTTCTGAAAAAGGGATCTCGCCGGATCCGTCGAAATTAATAGCCGTCAAAGAATTTCCGACCCCTAAAAGAGTGAAAGATATACAGTCATTTATAGGCCTAGCCGGGTACTATCGAAAATTCATAAAAAATTTTTCGAAGATAGCTAAGCCACTGACCAAGCTCACCAGAAAAGGAGAAAAGTTCACTTGGTCAGTAGAGCAACAGAACGCGTTTGAATTATTAAAGGAAAAATTAACAACCGCGCCAGTGTTGAATTATCCCGACTTTAATAAAGAATTTATAGTGACGACCGACGCGTCCGATTTCGCAATCGGAGCTGTCCTATCACAGGGAACAGTCGGCGAAGACCGACCGATAGCGTACGCCAGCCGAGTACTATGTAAAGCGGAACAGAATTACAACACAACGGAAAAAGAACTGCTAGCCATCGTATGGGCAGTCAAGCATTTTCGACCCTATCTTTATGGCGTCAGATTTAAAATAATAACTGATCATAAGCCATTGATCTGGCTGTTCAATGTCACCGACCCCGGTTCAAGACTAATTAGATGGAGGCTTAAATTAGAAGAGTACGATTATGAAATCATACACAAGTCCGGCAAGAGTAACCTGAACGCCGACGCATTGAGTAGAAACCCGATAACAGAAGCGTCAGCTGTGCATGTGACACAGCAAGAAGAAGAAGATACACCTCAAGAATACTCGGAGGAGGAAAAGAAACAGATATTATATGAGTATCACGACTCGCCTATCGGAGGGCACCAAGGAGTCGTACGAACGTTAGACCGAATCCGACTACAACACAATTGGAAAGGTATAACGAGGGATGTCGAAAATTACATAGGCAGATGCGAACACTGCCAAAAAAACAAGCTAAGTAGAAAAACGAAGATGCCAATGGTAATCACAGACACGCCGGAACGACCGTTTGAAAAATGCGCCCTCGACATCGTCGGTCTGCTTACGGTCACAAATCAAGGAAACAAATATATTCTGACGTTTCAGGATAATTTAACGAAATTTAGTAAGGCGATACCGATCGAAAATCAAGAAGCCAGGACCATCGCCAAAGTATTCGTAACAAAAATCGTGTTAGAACACGGAATTCCAGAAAAGATTCTCACAGATCAGGGCACGAACTTTACAAGCGAAATATTCAAGAACACGTGCAAACTATTGAAAATTGAGAAGATACAAACAACGGCGTATCACCCTGAGAGTAACGGGGCACTGGAAAGATCGCACCGTACTCTAGCCGAATACTTGAGGCATTATATTAACGAAGATCAAACTGATTGGGACGAATGGCTCCCTTACGCGATGTTTACGTATAACACTACGCCACACTCTACTACCGGTTTCACGCCATTCGAATTAGTTTACGGGCACCGACCTGACCTACCAACGGCCCTAACAAAACCGCCGAAACTAACATATTCGTATGATGATTACGCAAAAGAACTACGCGAACGGATCCGCGCAACGAATCAAGTCGCGAGGGAAAATACGAAAGATGAAAAAGCAAAATCGAAATTACATTTCGATAAAAAGATCAATAAAGCAACTTTTAAAGTAGGCGATAAAGTGCTACTTTACGATGAAACAATACGACGAGGACGCTCAAAGAAGCTCGACTCGCAATGGGTAGGACCATATGTTATCTTAGAAAAGCATAACGACGTAAACTACACAATTAAAATCAAGCGAAAGATGCTACGTGTTCACGCGAACCGATTGAAAGCGCTAGTCGAAGAATAAAAGCACACACGGCAAAGCAAAAGCAGGATAAGCAAAAAAAAAAAAAAGAGAGAGACGAAAGTTAACAGTACTTACCTAAGAATTATTCCGCCGCACGAGGGAGACCTCCCTCCGCCCGGTGGCCACGTCTAGGGTTATCCGTAAAGGAAAGATCAGCATGTACCCCTGAACCGCCTCCTCGTAAGTCGGAGGCGGCGAATCTGGCGACGCTGGCTCCTCAGTGACGCGGGGAGCCTGAGCCACACGCAACCAATATGTGCGTAAACAGGCATCGCACGTGGACGGTGCGAAGAAACGATTGCACCTGAAGCACCTCATTTTAGCACTTATAATTTAACTTCACAATATAGGAGCGTTAGATACTGCACGAAGAATAGCAGTAGACTAACGCAAAAACGCGCTACGTAAAAAAGAAATGACACTTGCTGACAGATAAAGTCAGCATAAAATAAAAGATAAATAGAACACCTCCAGGAACATATTCATATTACAGGCTATAGCTATCATCCTACACCTCGCAAAGGAAACGATATCGGAGCAGCCACCGTACGAGATGACAGCGTTCACTGCCGAACCCGGCATATATTATGAGAAAATCGGACAACTACAGCAAACGAAGGCAACATGGAAAATGGCAATACGCATAGACGTAACCGCCTTAAACATAAGATATCAACAATTCCAGGAAAATTTAGCGCGCATCGAAGAAATCTGCAACCATGCCATCAGAAGCGTCAAAAACACATGCCAAATCACTCTCCAGACCATTAAACGAGAGAATAGTAAAACGACACGCAACCTAGAGCAACTACGAACCATTTACCGATCACCAGTAATTAAACGAGGCCTGATCGACGCTGTAGGTCAAATAAGTAAAACATTATTTGGCACTATGGACGCTGAAGACGCGAAAATAATAAACGAACAAATACAATTACTAAATAATCAACAACAAACGTTGCAGCACGCAGCAAAAAATCAATTAAAAATCATTAATGCTACCATAGGTCATATGGAAAAACTAGAACAAACACTTTCATATAATGAAAATTTAATGGCTAACGTTACGAGAAAACTAGAGGAACAGCTCATATACCGAGAGGGAATAGACGAACAACTACTAGTATTAACCGCTATTTTAAATGACCTCACGACAGACATAAATGACATTACGGATTACTTGACTTACGCAAAACACAATATTTTATTAACGCGTGTACAGTCGTTCACTTAAAGGTTGCAACACTTTTTTTTGGATGATTTTTGGAACGCGCAGAAATTTTGAGATCGCGATCCACCATCTCTGTATACACGTAGTGAACGGTTATGATAGCTGTCAAAGTGAACTATACAAGGTGGAGGTTCACGAAATGTATCTTGTGCGGCGCGGAAAATCTTAAGATATCAACTGGATACTGTAATATCGGGGTTAGTATAAAAGAATAAGCTAAATAGACAATTTTATTTTATAAATTAATTTTTATTTTCAAGACATGTGTAACATTAAAAATTAATGTAATATAACCTATTAATATAATTACTTATAATTATATTTATATATGTTATATTAATTTTAATTACATAATTAATTACGTAATTAATAACATTAAAATTAATTAATAACATATTAATTTTAATACATAATATTAATACATAATTAATATAACAGTAAAATTAACCGGTGTCTGAATTAATGTTCGGCAAGCAGAGGACATCAGTCGATCGAAGAAGCTGCCGTGGAAGACGTGGATGCTGAGACCGCGAAGCCACATCACCGCTTCAAAGCCAATTCTTCTCGTCAAATAACAATGAAGTAATCTTTCTAAAAAATTACAATTATAAAAATTAATTGCAAATTCAGTTTTAGTATAAAATAATCATTGTATTATAATTATATTAAGTTAAGAAGATAGATTTACTTACATAAAATTGTCAGATCGCTGATTACTATTGACTGTTCAGTAAGAACAGATCAATCGCAATCTGTTGTCCGCTGCAATCCAGAGCGAATCTCTTGTAGAAATTCGTTGTGGGATTAAGATGCGCACGTCTTTGTTCACTCTAGTACTGGGATCTTCTCTCGGCTGCAGGGCCTCTGGACCGACATTAGGCAGGCATGTTTGGAAAACGGCGATACGTCCTCGGGTGCTGGAGAGGAGTTTGTGAGCAGCTTGAAAACCGGCACCAACCCGGGCGTTGTTATTATCATAAGTGCCACAGAACTTGATGGGCAGCTAGGCGAGAAGGTCACGGAATCGGCAGGCCCAAAGATATTTCGGATGAGTTTTGCCTTGTGCCATGTTCATTCAAGATTTTAATTCCTTCATTCGTTCATTCATTAATGAGAGTTGTTCACGTTATAATCATTTAATGTCAAACATATTATTCATTTATTCATACATCATCTTGGTGAAAAAACTTTTCACATTTTCTCAGAAATTTTACAAGAATTGGGACTTGTAAAAAATTCTAAAAAAGTATATGATATTTCTCAGATACTTTCAGAAATAATTGAAGATTTTTAGAATATTTCAATATCCGTATATATAAAAATTTCTGACAAATTGCACAGATTTTCTTATATTTATTCAAATTTCTGCAAGGATATATTAGCGAAAAATATTTTATTCTTATTTTGTCTGAGTTGTTTAATTCGTATAAAAAATCTGAAAATTTCTGAGTATTCTAAAAATTTTTATAGAAATTTTGATTATAATGTGAAAAATTCTGATATTTTTTTACCAGGGCATCCATGGAAGGTCACATAGTATTAATACCGTGTGACACTTCCATATGATTCTCTATTACTACATTTAATCTTTGGGGCATAGATGCAACTTTTTGGAATAACTTGTGCCTTGCGCGGAAATCTTCCCATACGATGAGAACATGTTGCGCCAATGCCTCGCGTCTATGTGGAAATTGAGGTTTCCATATTTTCTGAGTAAGTTGTTCCTCTCGTTTTCCATAATGTTACACGCCCAGATTCATCCATCGAAAATACGTTCTCATTCGAGAAAACGGTATTTGTCCATTCATGCTTCTGTGCCAAATGCTGCAAGGCAAAAGCCGTTGTTCTTTGTGGCGTTCGGTTAATTGTTTATATTGAGCCGATTTATATCGATTGTGTCTCTGTTCTCGCCATCTACGCCGCACGGTTTGCGCTATCGCATATTAGGAGCCTGGGCGCGTAACATTATAGAAAACGAGAGGAACAACCTACTCAGAAAATATGCAATCCTCAATTTCCACGTAGACGCGAGGCATTGGCGCAACATGTTCTCATCGTATGGGAAGATTTCCGCGCAAGGCACGAGTTATTCCAAAATTTAGTTGCATCTATGCCCCAAAGATTAAATGTAGAAATAGAGAATCATATGGAAGTGTCACACGGTATTATTACTATGTGACCTTCCATGGATGCCCTGGTAAAAAAATATCAGAATTTTTCACATTATTAATCAGAATTTCTATAAAAATTTTCAGATTTTTTATACGAATTAAACATCTCAGACGAAATAAGAATAAAGTATTTTTCGCTAATATATTCTTGCAGAAATCTGAATAAATATGAGAAAATCTGTGCAATTTGTCAGAAATTTTCATATATACGGATATTGAAATATTCTAAAAATCTTCAATTATTTCTGAAAGTATCTGAGAAATATCATATACTTCTTCAGAATTTTTCACAAGTCCCAATTCTTGTAAAATTTCTGAGAAAGTATGAGAAGTTTTTTCACCAAGATGATGTATGAATAAATGAATAATATGTTTGAAATTGAATGATTGTAACGTGAACAACTCTCGTAAATGAATGAACGAATAAAGGAATGAAAATCTTGAATAGACATGGCACAAGGCAAAAGTCATTCGAAATATCTTTGGGCCTGCCGATTCCGTGACCTTCTCGCCTAGCTGCCCATCAAGTTCTGTGGCACTTTTGACAATAACAACGCCCTTGGTACCGGTCTTCAAGCTGCTCACAAACTCCTCTCCAGCACCCGAGGACGTATCGCCGTTTCCAAACATGCCTGCCTAATGTCGGTTCAGGGGCCCTGCAGCCGAAAGAAGATCCCAGTACTAGAGTGAACAAAAACGTGCACATCTTAATCCCACAACGAATTTCTACAAGAGATTTGCTCTGGATTGCAGCGGACAACAGATTGCGATTGATCTGTTCTTACTGAACAGTCAATAGTAATCAGCGATCTGGCAATTTAATGTAAGTAAATCTATCTTCTCAACTTAATATAATTATAATAAAATGATGATTTTATACTAAAACTGAATTTGTAAGTAATTAATTTTTATAATTGTAATTTTTTAGAAAGATTACTTCATTGTTATTTGACGAAAAGGATTGGCTTTGAAGTGGTGATGTGGCTTCGCGGTCTCAGTATCCACGTCTTCCACGGTAGCTTCTTCGATCGATTGATGTCCTCTGCTTGCCGAACATTAATTCAGACACCGGTTAATTTTACTGTTATATTAATTATGTATTAATATTATGTATTAAAATTAATATGTTATTAATTAATTTTAATGTTATTAATTACGTAATTAATTATGTAATTAAAATTAATATAACATATATGAATATAATTATAAGTAATTATATTAATAGGTTATATTACATTAATTTTTAATGTTACACATGTCTTGAAAATAAAAATTAATTTATAAAATAAAATTGTGTATTTAGCTTATTCTTTTATACTAACCCCGATACTACAGTATCCAGTTGATATCTTAAGATTTTCCGCGGCGCACAAGATACATTTCGTGAACCTCCACCTTGTATAGTTCACTTTGACAGCTATCATACCGTTCATTACGTGTATACAGAGATGGTGGATCGCGATCTCAAAATTTCTGCGCGTTCCAAAAATCATCAAAAAAAAAGTGTTGCAACCTTTCCGTGAACGACTGTACTCCCAACCGAAAAAATAATCGTAGAACTAAGAGAAGCGACCTCACATATAGATAGAAGATTAAACTTCCCATTTAAAATACAAGCCGAAAACTGGAACTCTATCCAAAAATACCTAGATGTAAACGCGTATTATGATAATTCGAACATATACACTATCCTAGCGTTCCCATTAATAGCGTATCCAATGTATGAAATAATAAAGATCACACCTGTACCAGTACACAATAGCCACAACGTTTTCACCTTCCTAGAACCCTCTCACACCCTATTAGGGATAAATCGAGAAAATCACAACTATGTAATATTAAAAGGAAAACGATTTAAATAAATGTACACAAGAAAATACTAAGTTCACCTGCGCTCAGAACCTCCCTGTCTATTTTATAACGGCGAATGCACCGACCGAAATACAGCTCTTTGTAAAAACGTCTACACATATAGAAAATCGTAAGCAACGTCACATTATATCAAATGTAACATTCTGGATTGCAGTATCCGAGCCTCAGACATGGTTATTTTCCACCCCAAAGACAATTGACATAGTAATTCAATGTAACGAATTGCCGGAAATTAAAATAAAATAGAGAAAACCGGAAAAATAACATTACGCGACAGTTGTAAACTAACTACACCAGATATATATTTAGAGACAACAAATCGAGTTTACAATAAATATGTAAAAATGTATTTACCAGAGTTTAATATAACAGACATCATAGAAAAAAGTATAACGGTAAATAATAAAATAGAATCTGATAAAGAAATAAAACTGGAACCAATAATCAAAGATCCAACAGAATTAATGAAAATAAGTTTAAGTTTAGAAGAAATCCAAAAGGAGATGGAAAATAACCAACCCAGCATATTCACGAATAAAAATATTATATATTCCATAGGCTCCACGGTCACAATTGTAATAGTAATAAGTATCATAGCCGTAATCATTTATGTAATAAAAAAAAAAAGAAGGGACCATTAAAACTTTGTAACAAAAAAAAAAAAAACAATCATGTAAAAATAGCACATAAGAAAATCAGATTGTAACCTCTCAGGGAAAAAAAAGACGCATAAATAAACGAAAAACTACGTTTTTCTTTTTCCGCGGGGGGAAGGGTGTTGTGAGCGCACAACGCCCTTGGCAACCGAGTTGCCAAGCGTTAAAGAAACTCGACCCCAGCGACGAAACGTAGAGAGCAAGGTCCATCCACGAGGACCAATATCGCTGACGCGAAGGTCAGCGCCGAGCGCTGACCATAGAGGTTAATGCTACCGCGGGCGACCCCGAGGTAGCAACCGGAAACCGATGTAAGACCGCCGAATCGAACAATCAGGCAGTCGGTCTGAAACCATCAAGCTGTCGCGTCGAGTCACCTGCGAGTTATCTATAAACGAAACGCGAAGTGGAACTTGTAATAAGGACACTCGTGTAAGGCAACTCAATTTATTAAAGTGGTTCAATATAACGCCTTCCTTCATCCTTCATATCGCGAACGGAGCCCGATCCCTTTTAGCCGACAAAACGGCTAACAGTACACATAGCGAATGAATGGGTCGAACAAAGGGGCTTTTGTTCATGAAGCACCTGTCCAACGAGACAAAAGACCAGGAACGCGGAAGTCAAACAGCATCACATCTGGGAAACAGGTGTAAGCCACATCTGGGCCCCAGATGTCCCAAAAGTAGGCGAAGCCATACCAAAGTGGGGATGCAACCGGAGGCCTGGAGCCGGAGCAGAACCCCGAGATCGAGGAATTCTTCGTCGGAGCCTCGTAGAGAACAGTCGATTCGGTCTTAACAAGCCTTGCGATAGAAACTTAGACTCTCGGCGTTGAACATCCCGCGGTAGTCGCGTTAACACTTTGAAACTTTGCCACAAACACTTGTATCTGAAAATAGAATAAAATAGATTATATTTTATGATCTAAAAGAAATCAGAGTACTTAAATTCATTCGTGTGCGATCAACTTACCTAAAATATATACCTACCTGATCCTGATACTTACCTGTCGGCGATCCGATATCCGTACGGGGAGATCCAAAGGCGTTCCAGCAAAGGTCCAGGGCGAAGTCGGCGGTGCACAGCTGCAGTTCAGAGAAGGTCCGAGATGCTTGGTCCTAGATCCGGCGGCGAAGGGCGACCTGAAACAGAAAAAAGGAAAGAGGAATCAGCGGGGCGTAATGAAGGTTGGGAAATTCAATATATCCGAAATAATCTTTTCTCGGTTTGTTGGGTAAAAATCGAGTGGCGACCGTGTCGGAGACACACCTTTTGAACATAAGGGGGGTATCACTCCTCGGCCCGGTTACAGCCTAGCCTATATAACCTAATCTAATCTTTAAAATTTGCACGCTAGAATTTCTTCAGATTTATTTCTTTTTCATGTGTAGATAACCAAAATGCAATTGAAAAAGAGCTGAAGAGATATAAGACAGAATGTAAAATGAAACGAAATAGCAATAAGTCAAAGCATGCCCGTAAAGGATTCGACGTAAAGAAACCCTGCAATGACAAACTTGTCGGTAAAATGCCAAAAAAGACAACAAAAAAAAAGAAAACAACATATTCTTTTGTAAATACATATGTATATATTAGGTTGGCAACTAAGTTCCCGCCGTTTTTTTTAATTTTAACATTTCGCATGTCATTAAATGTTTTTGGCATAATGTTTTAAATCATTCGAGGTTCAGAAGTGTGGAGCATGGGTTTTGCATGCTTTAAGTGACAACAACAAAAATTAACGAGCCAAAATCTCCGCTGGTTTGCTTGCTCGTCACCGCTCAACTCATGGACACAAGCAACGATTTCTTTACCGAATCGTTACTAACGACGAAAAATGGTGCCTGTACATTAATATGAAGCAGGACAAGCAATGGCTTAGCCCCGGTAAACAAGCGACACCGCGCGTGAAACAAGATCTTCATCCGCGTAAAACGATGTTGTGCATATGGTGGGACTGGGAAGAGATTATTCATTACGAATTGCTTGAACGGAACCAAACGGTCAACGCGGAACTCTATGTTCAACAAATGGAACGACTCAACACGGCTATTCAAGAAAAAAGACCTAATCAGCACCAGCGTTTGAATGGCTTCCTTGGTCATATTGGCGATATGAGGGCGGGCGTTGTCGTGCAGCAAAAGAACTCCATGCTGCTGATTAGGTCTTTTCTAAAGTTATAAAGGTCTTAACTAAAATTATATTGTTACAAATTTGAACTTGATTTATCCTGTTCCCGTTATAAAGATTTTTTCCTGTTTCCTGTTTCTATTTTCCCATTCCTTTGGATTTAAAGGTAAATAATAATTTTAACTGAAATTAAATTGTTACAATTCTACTTTTTTTAATGATGATTTTATAGATCTATATATATAAGTATAATCTATATTATCTGCTTTTTATTGAATTTATCTGTATAGATTCTGATCTAACAATAATAAAACTTTGATCTAACAATAATAAAATTTTGCAATTCTCTCTGAATATTTTTATATATTTATAATATTTTTAAATTTTATGAGGTAGGAGTAGAATTTTACATAGAATAATATAAAATATAATTTTTCGATTACGAATATAAGGTAGGAGTAGAATTTTACATGGAATAATATAAAATATATAATTTTTCGATTACGAAATTTGTTTTATCTAAAATTTATATTGTTGCAAACCTGCTTTTTGAAATGATTATAGATAATCTTTGCAAAATTTTATGGGAAAAATAATTTTAATAATAAAATTTTACAATTCTCTCTGAATTGCAAAATTTTATTATTGTTACATTTTTTAAATTTTTCGGAAAATAATCGACCGAATTTTAAACAATTGTATATGAAACAATTTTCAGGAATTTATGATCGAATATATGATATGATTAAAGAAAATATCAAAGAAATATATAATTTTTCGATTACGGAATTTGGAGATAAAATTTGGAGATAATGAAGTGATTCATAAAGTAGAATCGTGTTATTGCTCAATTTGTTTATACATTTGATCAAATCTCAAAGAATTGTAATGCAGTAAGAGTAGAATTTTGTGGAAAGTGCTATAAAATCTCTCTAAATTGAAAAAATTTTATTATTGTTACAAATCTGCTTTTTATACTTTAATAATTTTATCTGAAATTTATAATGTTGCAAACCTGCTTTTTGAAATGATTATAGATAATCTATATTATCTATATACATTGATAGAATTTATATGAAATCTTGCAACGTATACATCGGTAACATGTGAAAAATTTGAGAAAGAGTTAAAGTTGTTTTAGAGATTAGAAAGAAGATTAGAGATTGAATTAACCTAAGGAGTGCAAATCTATATGTAAAACATGTCATTAATAAATTGAATGCTCAATTTGCATTAATTACGTATTTGAATGAGCGCATTTTGAACACGCAATTAATGTAATTTGGAAGATAACTGTACGCGTATTACAAGTACGTTATATACGCATTGGCACTCCTTAGGAAGTTTATCCTGATGATGATAGGATTTTAAATCATATTTTTTTTAGTTTCACAAATATTTTATTTAACAAAAAAAAATTGTTTTATTGTGTTTCTGTTATAAAGATTTTTTCCTGTTTCCTGTGGCTGTTTTTCCGTTCGTTTTTAATAAAAGGTAAATAAAAAGACATTAAAATAGTCATACTGCTATATTCTTAATTATAGGTATATATTTTTAATTATAGTATACAGTAAATTTTTCGAATTTAGAGAAAAAGTGAATTTTAAGAGTATAAAATGCCTAGAAAGAGAAAAGGCGAAAATTTGAGTAGAGTGAGTCGTGAAAGCAGCCTATTAAGGCAGAGACGAAAAAATGAGAATAAGAAGGAAAGGACTGAAAGACTTAAAGCTGATGCTCAGAGACATGCCCAGCAGAGGGCAGAGGAAAATGATGAGACAAAATCTCAACGACTTGAAAATGATGCCCAGAGACATGCTCAGCAGAGGGCAGAGGAAAATGATGAGACAAGATCTCAACGACTTAAAAATGATGCCTAGAGACATGCTCAGCAAAGGGCTGACGAAAGTGATGAGGCAAAATATCAAAGAATTGAAGCTGATGCTCAGAGACATGTTCAACAAAGGGCCGACGAAAATGATGAAACAAAGTCTAAACGACTTGAAAATGATGCCAAGAGACATGCTCAGCAGAGGGCAGAGGAAAATGACGAGACAAGATCTCAACGACTTGAAACTGATGCCCAGAGACATGCTCAGCAAAGGGCTGACGAAAATGATGAGGCAAAATCTCAAAGACTTGAAGCTGATGCTGAGAGACATGCTAAACAAAGGGCCGACGAAAATGATGAAACAAGGTATCAACGACTTGAAAATGATGCCCAGAGACATGCTCACCAGAGGGCAGAGGAAAATGATGAGACAAGATCTCAACGAATGGAAGCTGATGCTCGAAGACATATTCAGAGAAGGTGCAAAGCCAAACAAAGAAATCACCAAATTGCGCTAATTGCCAAAGGTCAAGAAATAAATGTGCCTGTTCACACACTGGGCCAAATGAATGTCGAATGCCAATTTTGCAAATCATTAAACTTTATATGTGAAAAGCCCAAAGATGGAAAATTTATATATTGTTGCCAAAAGGGCAAGCTTCAATTAAAACACATAAATTTTCCTGAATTTCTTAAAAAATTATTTATGGGAAATGATGCTAAATCTAAGAATTTTAGGAATAATATTCGTTCATATAACAGTGCTTTAGCTATGGCTTCCATGGGTGCCCCGGGCAATAAGAATCCCTTGGATGTAATAAACGTTGCTCCTTATTGCTTAAAGATTCATGGGCAATATCATCATTTGACCACGACGGCAATGCGCCCAGGAGATGGGCAAGCTCCGCGTTATGCACAGCTTTACTTTTTGGATACGGAAGAAGCTGTTTACCATAGAATGAAAAACAAAGCCAACCAAGGATGTGATTCAGCTCTAATGAGAGATCTGTCATGCTTCATGGTTCAATGCAATGAATTTGCTAAGACTTTTAAAATGATGAGTCAAGTTGAACAAGATCTCAATCCGAAAGGCACTAAAGCCCCAAATTTGATGTTATCCTTTAGAAATAATCCTCAACACGATCAAAGAAGATACAATGCTCCACGAGCTAATGAAATAGCCGTAGTTTTTCAAAATATTGATGGTGAGCCTCCATTTGAAAGAGACATTCGAATTTATAACAAAAATTCAAATGATGTACAACAAATTTCAATTCTGGACAAAAGGTGTGACCCAATGTGTTACCCTTTGTTATATCCATACGGTAATGATGGATGGTATTCAGAATTGAAATCTCATAATCCTAAATATCCAGGATTCAAAATAACTCAAATGGATTATTATGCTCACTTGCTGGCACCAAGAACAGAATTTAGTCAATTTCAAAGAGCAGGCAAGTTGAGATGTCAATTCATACTCGATGCATATATGAAAACAGAGGCCAATAGGCTTAATTACATTAAAATGAATCAGCCCCAATTAAGAGCTGAATTTTATTCAGGATTAATGAATCACCTTGATAATCGATTACAAAATGAAGGAATTACAGCTGGTGTACCTGTAATATTACCATCCTCATTTATGGGCAGTCCAAGGAACATGCAAGAAAGATACCAAGATGCCATGTCTTTAGTCAGAAAGTTTGGTAAACCAGACATATTTATTACAATGACTTGCAATCCTCAATGCCCTGAAATTAAAGAAAATCTTGATGGATGCCCAGTAGAGTATCGGACCTGACCTGGTCGCAAAAACATTTAGCTTAGATGTCAAAGAAGTTTTGAAGGATATCGTTCAAAATAGAATTTTGGAAAATGTCATAGCTTATGCAGGCGTGATTGAGTTCCAAAAAAGAGGGCTACCACATTTACATTTACTTGCAATGTTAAGTGATGAAGATAAGCCCCGATTACAAGAAATCATTGACATGATGGTATGGGCTGAAATTCCTGACGAGGAAAAATATCCAGAACTTAATGCAAAAGTTCTGAAGCACATGATTCATGGTCCTTGTGGTGACCTCTCTCGAAAATATCCTTGCACTGGAGATGATGGAAAATGTTCAAAAGATTTTCCAAAAGAATTTCGAGACGAAACTAATGCTAATGTAAATGGATATCCGATGTATCAACGAAGAAATACTGAACAAAAATACATTGTAAGAGGCAAAGAAATTGATAATAGATGGGTGGTGCCATATTCGCCATATTTAGTCATGAAATATGATCGACACATCAATTTGGAAATATGTTCATCAGTTAAGAGCGTAAAATACTTATATAAGTACATTCATAAAGGATTTGATTGTGCTGCTATTGAAGTACAAACACGAGATGGCAAAAGGCTTATTACAGTAGATGAAGTTAACACATTTCTAGATGCAAGATATGTTAGTGCTCCAGAAGCAATGTGGAGACTAAATGGATATGATCTGTTTATGAGGTCTCACACAGTAATAAGACTTGCAGTTCATTTGCCTAATCGCCAAATGGTTTATTTCCGGGCGGGAAATGAAGAACAAGCTGTACAAAGAGAGCTCACCCGAGATACTACATTAACTGCATGGTTCAAATTAAATCAATCTGATGAAAATGCGGTACATTTTCTTTACACAGATATTCCTTCTCACTATATTTATGAAAAGAAAGAAACTAAGTGGAAGCGACGCAAAAGAGGTATTGCCAAAATAATTGCAAGGCTTTACACAGTAAGCATTAAAGATAATGAAAGATTTTATCTCCGTCTTCTTCTCCTACATGTGACTGGAGCTAAATGTTTTGAGGATCTGAGAACTTTCAACGGCATTCTTTATGAGACGTTTAAAGATGCAGCAATTGCAATGAATTTGGTAGAAGCAGATGATCTGTGGGAAAAAACAATGGAGAAAGCGACAAGTATTCATATGCCTGCACAGCTTAGAGAGCTATTTTCATACATTTGCATCTTTGGAAATCCAACAAATGTACCAACGCTTTGGAATAGATACAAAGAATCAATGATTGAGGACTTTGTACACAGCAATATTGTCAATCCTGAAAATATGGCTTTAAATCATATAGAAGAAATTTTGAAGAATAATGGAAGTAGTTGTGAAAATTTAGAATTACCAAGTCCAAATCCAGTGATTATTCACGTAACAGAGTATAACGTAGATGAGGAAAGGAGACGTGGTGATTATTTGATATCGACACTAAATGTTGAACAAAAACACGTGTATGATTTGGTCATGCGAGCAATTGATAATGAGAATGAACCACAGCGGCTATTTTGTATAGATGGGTTTGCAGGTAGTGGGAAAACCTATTTGTTTAACACATTTTTGAGTGTCATCCGAGGAAGAAACGAGGAAGTTCTACCATGTGCATCAACTGGTATTGCTGCCACACTTCTAAAAGGAGGAAGAACATATCACTCCCTGTTCAAACTTTCCATTCCAATTGATGATAGTGCTAAATCTAATATCAGAGAAAACTCGAAAGCTGCACGAGAACTGATCTCTGCTAAATTAATTATATGGGATGAGGTGAGCATGACTATAGGACATGCCTTAACAGCAGTGGATAAACTCCTCAAGGATTTGATGAAAAATTCACAACCATTTGGAGGAAAAGTTATTTTATTTGCAGGAGATTTTAGGCAAAATCTACCAATAGTGCCACATGCACATAAAGCAGCAATAATTGAGTCGACTGTTAAATATAACCCGATATGGAGGAATGTAAATCAAGTTAAACTCCAGCAA
This sequence comes from Temnothorax longispinosus, assembly GCF_030848805.1. Classification (NCBI taxonomy): domain Eukaryota; kingdom Metazoa; phylum Arthropoda; class Insecta; order Hymenoptera; family Formicidae; genus Temnothorax; species Temnothorax longispinosus. The sequence continues at coordinate 13,104,169 of NC_092365.1, read as the reverse complement.
AATATGAGAACGGAGAGGAAAAAAAATTTGCAAGTTGGCTGTTGAAACTCGGAGAAGGTAAATTGTCTAATACGGATGGATTACATCCTGAGACAATTGAAATTCCTCAGGATTTTATATCAAAAGGATCTCTTATAACTGAGATTTTTGGTGATAAAATTAACATGGAACAAATCAAAGTTAACTATGATCGAGTAATCCTTTGTCCTAAGAATGAGGACACATTCAAAATTAATGACGAAATCCTTTGTCTAATGGAAGGAGAAACAAAGGAATATCTCTCAATTGACTCTATTGTGAGTGATGATCCACAGGAGCAATTAAATTTCCCGACTGAATTTTTGAACTCTTTGACACCCTCTGGAATGCCAGTTCATCGACTAAAAATAAATATCGGTGCTACAATTATCCTATTAAGGAATTTGAATACCAAGAAAGGGCTATGCAATGGAACAAGATTTATTGTTACTGATTTGAAACCTAATCTTATTTATGCGGAGGTTCTAACTGGCCCAGCTCGAGGTCAAATTGTCTTCTTACCAAGGATAGATTTCCTTCCAAATGACTCGGAACTCCCGTTTAAGCTCAAACGAAGACAGTTTCCTATTAGAATGGCATTTGCTATGACAATCAATAAATCACAGGGACAAACTTTAGAAAAAGTTGGGATTTATCTGCCACAACCTGTATTTGCTCATGGACAACTCTATGTAGCATTCTCAAGAGCAACTAAAAGAGATAATGTCAAAATTAAGATCGATGAAAACAGCAATCAAGGACAACTTATTGAGGGAAATTCGAAATCTTTTACAAAAAATGTTGTATATCGAGAAATTTTGTAACAAAGCTGCTACTTGTTGAGTTATTATTCGTGTCTGACCAGTGGAGGTGATAACAATAACGTAATCGACTATACGTATAATACCAGTAGTTTATTGGTACACTCTGGAATATCTCTTTAACAGAAAATGAAAGAACGTAATAGATATACGAAGCGAAAAATGTACGTTACAAAAAAAACGAGACACGACGGAACGGTTGCAACGACAAGACCAGTATAGCCAACTTAAAATAAAAGTACAATAGTGTCTCCTAGTGTCGCGTAGATAAACTAATATATGCACGGGATAATAATAGTAAGATATGAAGCGCGCCGAATTTAAACTATCTTAACACCACTTATATCGAGGGTGGGAGTTGGGGGAGGTTTTTAGCCGGTGCAAGTCCGGCATAACCCTAGGGACCGGCCCTAGGGTATGCATTAGGCATTTTCCTCCTCCGACGAAAAAAAAAAAAAGGCCCAATATCTCAAAATTTACGGATATTAAAAAATTCACGATGAAAAATTGAAACTTTTTAAAAATAAAAAAAAATGTATTTAAATTAAAAATTAGTATTAAACTGAGAGTAAAATAAAGGTTGAATCTAAAAAAAAACGAAGATGTAGATTACAGTTTAAGAAGAAAAAATAACAAATTTAGTGTTTCAAATTAATGGGTGAATTTAAAGCATATATAATTAATATACAGATAGATTTATACCCGCGCGAAGCGCGGGCCGAAAAGCTAGTATATTATATATGAAGGTTACAAAACCGGTGTGCAATATTATAATCGTGATATTAAATATATATGTATAATACACCGTGTAAACATATAGAATATAAGTATATTAATAAATAATATTTGCTACATATATACATATATTATTTCTAATTATATATGATAAAATAGAACAATCTATTTTATATCTGCTCGGATCTACTCATGTCTGATTGTATCAGATCAGATAGGGCCAATATTTTGATCAAACCAGATCTGAGTGGATTGGATCTGGTGAGATCTGCTCAAGTCTATTCAGATTTATTCCATTTTTTCCTGGGGTATAATAATCATACATTATTTATGTCAAAGGACCCCGCGGAATCTTTATGGAAAATGGCTCTCGGTCAAATGTTTCAAAACTTTGCAAAAAGGTAGTTCTTAACATGTAGATTAAAAGTGTAAGTGGGCATGAAGCTCTAAAAATTCGAGATTTTGAGCTACAGTCATCCAAAGTGGTAGATTTTTAAATTTCTGCAGCATATTCTGAAGTTCGGCAACGGTAGCTTATCTTAGTTGGGTAAGGTTTTACAAATAAGTGGTAAGTACAAAAGTTTTGTAAAATCATCAGGAGAAATCGAGTTTTTGAGTCCGTGGCATACTAAGGTTATATACGTTCGGGTAGCGTAAACTGGAACTATGGGCAAGAAGACGTCTGATAGCGCGGGAGGGGAGTAATCCATCCGCTCGACAAACCTCGGTTAGACTTGGAAACATTCGGACGCTCGACAGCACACGTGACCATGCACGTAATGGGACAGCATGCATGTGGAGGGGATGTGCTGGCAACTCACACAAAAGCGAAGATTACGTCCGTGTGTGCTGCTGTCGTATCCGAACCGTACCTACGGAAATAGCCGAGCGGATGGACTGCTCCCCTTACTGCGCTTATCAGTCCCCCCGCAAGTTTACATTCCGTCCATATCTTCCTAGGTCCATGAACCTATTTGGGACCCTGCACATTTTGAACCGACTTTTCCGATGGTGATCTCATGTTGTCATGGTAGATTTTTGTTGAGCTCGAGATCTAGCATGATTGATGTGATTTAATTCTACAGTAACGATTTATTGTTAACGTTTTAACGTTTAACGTTATGATATTTTTTTCTATAAGTTTCAATCAATAGTTATCCCTTATTATGCGTTCAAATGTTTGACTACAAAAGTTTTTCCGAGAGTTTATGAGTCATTATTTTGTTTCCCGATCCTTTCTATCAATCATTTTTAAACGAATTCGTGTTTGTACCAATTCTACATATAAGCCATCTTGTGAATTAGTCCAAGTATCATATTCTGTTTTCCATCGCAAGATTCTTAGTTATTCTTAGTTATTGGCGAGTAAAAAAAAAGAATGGCTGGCAGACCTCCACGAATACATTGTTTTTCATGCGATACAGCATTCAATGCACGAAACATGGTTCACATAAATGGTGATGAGAATATCTTTAAACGACAAATAGCTATCACAAGACGAGATGAGCTTAATTATCCATGTTTCCGTATGAATGATGAATCTAGGTTGTGCTTTAACTGCAATGTATCTATTCTGAATGAAATAGCAATAATCGAAGCCGATCCAACCTGTCTTCGATTAAATGTGTTGAGACAAACAGCAAGTCAAACTTGTGTCATTTGTGATGCTGCAAATGATTTGCAGAGATTATCATTAACGTGTAGGGTGAATGTTTTTATAGAAAGAAATATTTTTGTACCTGAAAATGTAAGATCATGCAGGCATCATTTAAATGCAAATGGATATTTATTAAATACTAGCTTTTCGGCCCGCGCTTCGCGCGGGTATAAATCTATCTGTATATTAATTATATATGCTTTAAATTCACCCATTAATTTGAAACACTAAATTTGTTATTTTTTCTTCTTAAACTGTAATCTACATCTTCGTTTTTTTTAGATTCAACCTTTATTTTACTCTCAGTTTAATACTAATTTTTAATTTAAATACATTTTTTTTATTTTTAAAAAGTTTCAATTTTTTATCGTGAATTTTTTAATATCCGTAAATTTTGAAATATTGGGCCTTTTTTTTTTGTCGGAGGAGGAAAATGCCTAATGCATACCCTAGGGCCGGTCCCTAGGGTTATGCCGGACTTGCACCGGCTAAAAACCTCCCCCGGCCCCCACCCTCGATATAAGTAGCAGCTTTGTTACAAAATTTCTCGATATACAACATTTTTTGTAAAAGATTTCGAATTTCCCTCAATAAGTTGTCCTTGATTGCTGTTTTCATCGATCTTAATTTTGACATTATCTCTTTTAGTTGCTCTTGAGAATGCTACATAGAGTTGTCCATGAGCAAATACAGGTTGTGGCAGATAAATCCCAACTTTTTCTAAAGTTTGTCCCTGTGATTTATTGATTGTCATAGCAAATGCCATTCTAATAGGAAACTGTCTTCGTTTGAGCTTAAACGGGAGTTCCGAGTCATTTGGAAGGAAATCTATCCTTGGTAAGAAGACAATTTGACCTCGAGCTGGGCCAGTTAGAACCTCCGCATAAATAAGATTAGGTTTCAAATCAGTAACAATAAATCTTGTTCCATTGCATAGCCCTTTCTTGGTATTCAAATTCCTTAATAGGATAATTGTAGCACCGATATTTATTTTTAGTCGATGAACTGGCATTCCAGAGGGTGTCAAAGAGTTCAAAAATTCAGTCGGGAAATTTAATTGCTCCTGTGGATCATCACTCACAATAGAGTCAATTGAGAGATATTCCTTTGTTTCTCCTTCCATTAGACAAAGGATTTCGTCATTAATTTTGAATGTGTCCTCATTCTTAGGACAAAGGATTACTCGATCATAGTTAACTTTGATTTGTTCCATGTTAATTTTATCACACAAAAATCTCAGTTATAAGAGATCCTTTTGATATAAAATCCTGAGGAATTTCAATTGTCTCAGGATGTAATCCATCCGTATTAGACAATTTACCTTCTCCGAGTTTCAACAGCCAACTTGCAAATTTTTTTTCCTCTCCAGTTCTCATATTTTGCTGGAGTTTAACTTGATTTACATTCCTCCATATCGGGTTATATTTAACAGTCGACTCAATTATTGCTGCTTTATGTGCATGTGGCACTATTGGTAGATTTTGCCTAAAATCTCCTGCAAATAAAATAACTTTTCCTCCAAATGGTTGTGAATTTTTCATCAAATCCTTGAGGAGTTTATCCACTGCTGTTAAGGCATGTCCTATAGTCATGCTCACCTCATCCCATATAATTAATTTAGCAGAGATCAGTTCTCGTGCAGCTTTCGAGTTTTCTCTGATATTAGATTTAGCACTATCATCAATTGGAATGGAAAGTTTGAACAGGGAGTGATATGTTCTTCCTCCTTTTAGAAGTGTGGCAGCAATACCAGTTGATGCACATGGTAGAACTTCCTCGTTTCTTCCTCGGATAACACTCCAAAATGTGTTAAACAAATAGGTTTTCCCACTACCTGCAAACCCATCTATACAAAATAGCCGCTGTGGTTCATTCTCATTATCAATTGCTCGCATGACCAAATCATACACGTGTTTTTGTTCAACATTTAGTGTCGATATCAAATAATCACCACGTCTCCTTTCCTCATCTACGTTATACTCTGTTACGTGAATAATCACTGGATTTGGACTTGGTAATTCTAAATTTTCACAACTACTTCCATTATTCTTCAAAATTTCTTCTATATGATTTAAAGCCATATTTTCAGGATTGACAATATTGCTGTGTACAAAGTCCTCAATCATTGATTCTTTGTATCTATTCCAAAGCGTTGGTACATTTGTTGGATTTCCAAAGATGCAAATGTATGAAAATAGCTCTCTAAGCTGTGCAGGCATATGAATACTTGTCGCTTTCTCCATTGTTTTTTCCCACAGATCATCTGCTTCTACCAAATTCATTGCAATTGCTGCATCTTTAAAACGTCTCATAAAGAATGCCGTTGAAAGTTCTCAGATCCTCAAAACATTTAGCTCCAGTCACATGTAGGAGAAGAAGACGGAGATAAAATCTTTCATTATCTTTAATGCTTACTGTGTAAAGCCTTGCAATTATTTTGGCAATACCTCTTTTGCGTCGCTTCCACTTAGTTTCTTTCTTTTCATAAATATAGTGAGAAGGAATATCTGTGTAAAGAAAATGTACCGCATTTTCATCAGATTGATTTAATTTGAACCATGCAGTTAATGTAGTATCTCGGGTGAGCTCTCTTTGTACAGCTTGTTCTTCATTTCCCGCCCGGAAATAAACCATTTGGCGATTAGGCAAATGAACTGCAAGTCTTATTACTGTGTGAGACCTCATAAACAGATCATATCCATTTAGTCTCCACATTGCTTCTGGAGCACTAACATATCTTGCATCTAGAAATGTGTTAACTTCATCTACTGTAATAAGCCTTTTGCCATCTCGTGTTTGTACTTCAATAGCAGCACAATCAAATCCTTTATGAATGTACTTATATAAGTATTTTACGCTCTTAACTGATGAACATATTTCCAAATTGATGTGTCGATCATATTTCATGACTAAATATGGCGAATATGGCACCACCCATCTATTATCAATTTCTTTGCCTCTTACAATGTATTTTTGTTCAGTATTTCTTCGTTGATACATCGGATATCCATTTACATTAGCATTAGTTTCGTCTCGAAATTCTTTTGGAAAATCTTTTGAACATTTTCCATCATCTCCAGTGCAAGGATATTTTCGAGAGAGGTCACCACAAGGACCATGAATCATGTGCTTCAGAACTTTTGCATTAAGTTCTGGATATTTTTCCTCGTCAGGAATTTCAGCCCATACCATCATGTCAATGATTTCTTGTAATCGGGGCTTATCTTCATCACTTAACATTGCAAGTAAATGTAAATGTGGTAGCCCTCTTTTTTGGAACTCAATCACGCCTGCATAAGCTATGACATTTTCCAAAATTCTATTTTGAACGATATCCTTCAAAACTTCTTTGACATCTAAGCTAAATGTTTTTGCGACCAGGTCAGGTCCGATACTCTACTGGGCATCCATCAAGATTTTCTTTAATTTCAGGGCATTGAGGATTGCAAGTCATTGTAATAAATATGTCTGGTTTACCAAACTTTCTGACTAAAGACATGGCATCTTGGTATCTTTCTTGCATGTTCCTTGGACTGCCCATAAATGAGGATGGTAATATTACAGGTACACCAGCTGTAATTCCTTCATTTTGTAATCGATTATCAAGGTGATTCATTAATCCTGAATAAAATTCAGCTCTTAATTGGGGCTGATTCATTTTAATGTAATTAAGCCTATTGGCCTCTGTTTTCATATATGCATCGAGTATGAATTGACATCTAAACTTGCCTGCTCTTTGAAATTGACTAAATTCTGTTCTTGGTGCCAGCAAGTGAGCATAATAATCCATTTGAGTTATTTTGAATCCTGGATATTTAGGATTATGAGATTTCAATTCTGAATACCATCCATCATTACCGTATGGATATAACAAAGGGTAACACATTGGGTCACACCTTTTGTCCAGAATTGAAATTTGTTGTACATCATTTGAATTTTTGTTATAAATTCGAATGTCTCTTTCAAATGGAGGCTCACCATCAATATTTTGAAAAACTACGGCTATTTCATTAGCTCGTGGAGCATTGTATCTTCTTTGATCGTGTTGAGGATTATTTCTAAAGGATAACATCAAATTTGGGGCTTTAGTGCCTTTCGGATTGAGATCTTGTTCAACTTGACTCATCATTTTAAAAGTCTTAGCAAATTCATTGCATTGAACCATGAAGCATGACAGATCTCTCATTAGAGCTGAATCACATCCTTGGTTGGCTTTGTTTTTCATTCTATGGTAAACAGCTTCTTCCGTATCCAAAAAGTAAAGCTGTGCATAACGCGGAGCTTGCCCATCTCCTGGGCGCATTGCCGTCGTGGTCAAATGATGATATTGCCCATGAATCTTTAAGCAATAAGGAGCAACGTTTATTACATCCAAGGGATTCTTATTGCCCGGGGCACCCATGGAAGCCATAGCTAAAGCACTGTTATATGAACGAATATTATTCCTAAAATTCTTAGATTTAGCATCATTTCCCATAAATAATTTTTTAAGAAATTCAGGAAAATTTATGTGTTTTAATTGAAGCTTGCCCTTTTGGCAACAATATATAAATTTTCCATCTTTGGGCTTTTCACATATAAAGTTTAATGATTTGCAAAATTGGCATTCGACATTCATTTGGCCCAGTGTGTGAACAGGCACATTTATTTCTTGACCTTTGGCAATTAGCGCAATTTGGTGATTTCTTTGTTTGGCTTTGCACCTTCTCTGAATATGTCTTCGAGCATCAGCTTCCATTCGTTGAGATCTTGTCTCATCATTTTCCTCTGCCCTCTGGTGAGCATGTCTCTGGGCATCATTTTCAAGTCGTTGATACCTTGTTTCATCATTTTCGTCGGCCCTTTGTTTAGCATGTCTCTCAGCATCAGCTTCAAGTCTTTGAGATTTTGCCTCATCATTTTCGTCAGCCCTTTGCTGAGCATGTCTCTGGGCATCAGTTTCAAGTCGTTGAGATCTTGTCTCGTCATTTTCCTCTGCCCTCTGCTGAGCATGTCTCTTGGCATCATTTTCAAGTCGTTTAGACTTTGTTTCATCATTTTCGTCGGCCCTTTGTTGAACATGTCTCTGAGCATCAGCTTCAATTCTTTGATATTTTGCCTCATCACTTTCGTCAGCCCTTTGCTGAGCATGTCTCTAGGCATCATTTTTAAGTCGTTGAGATCTTGTCTCATCATTTTCCTCTGCCCTCTGCTGAGCATGTCTCTGGGCATCATTTTCAAGTCGTTGAGATTTTGTCTCATCATTTTCCTCTGCCCTCTGCTGGGCATGTCTCTGAGCATCAGCTTTAAGTCTTTCAGTCCTTTCCTTCTTATTCTCATTTTTTCGTCTCTGCCTTAATAGGCTGCTTTCACGACTCACTCTACTCAAATTTTCGCCTTTTCTCTTTCTAGGCATTTTATACTCTTAAAATTCACTTTTTCTCTAAATTCGAAAAATTTACTGTATACTATAATTAAAAATATATACCTATAATTAAGAATATAGCAGTATGACTATTTTAATGTCTTTTTATTTACCTTTTATTAAAAACGAACGGAAAAACAGCCACAGGAAACAGGAAAAAATCTTTATAACAGAAAACACAATAAAACAATTTTTTTTTGTTAAATAAATATTTGTGAAACTAAAAAAAATATGATTTAAAATCCTATCATCATCAGGATAAACTTCCTAAGGAGTGCCAATGCGTATATAACGTACTTGTAATACGCGTACAGTTATCTTCCAAATTACATTAATTGCGTGTTCAAAATGCGCTCATTCAAATACGTAATTAATGCAAATTGAGCATTCAATTTATTAATGACATGTTTTACATATAGATTTGCACTCCTTAGGTTAATTCAATCTCTAATCTTCTTTCTAATCTCTAAAACAACTTTAACTCTTTCTCAAATTTTTCACATGTTACCGATGTATACGTTGCAAGATTTCATATAAATTCTATCAATGTATATAGATAATATAGATTATCTATAATCATTTCAAAAAGCAGGTTTGCAACATTATAAATTTCAGATAAAATTATTAAAGTATAAAAAGCAGATTTGTAACAATAATAAAATTTTTTCAATTTAGAGAGATTTTATAGCACTTTCCACAAAATTCTACTCTTACTGCATTACAATTCTTTGAGATTTGATCAAATGTATAAACAAATTGAGCAATAACACGATTCTACTTTATGAATCACTTCATTATCTCCAAATTTTATCTCCAAATTCCGTAATCGAAAAATTATATATTTCTTTGATATTTTCTTTAATCATATCATATATTCGATCATAAATTCCTGAAAATTGTTTCATATACAATTGTTTAAAATTTGGTCGATTATTTTCCGAAAAATTTAAAAAATGTAACAATAATAAAATTTTGCAATTCAGAGAGAATTGTAAAATTTTATTATTAAAATTATTTTTCCTATAAAATTTTGCAAAGATTATCTATAATCATTTCAAAAAGCAGGTTTGCAACAATATAAATTTTAGATAAAACAAATTTCGTAATCGAAAAATTATATATTTTATATTATTCCATGTAAAATTCTACTCCTACCTTATATTCGTAATCGAAAAATTATATTTTATATTATTCTATGTAAAATTCTACTCCTACCTCATAAAATTTAAAAATATTATAAATATATAAAAATATTCAGAGAGAATTGCAAAATTTTATTATTGTTAGATCAAAGTTTTATTATTGTTAGATCAGAATCTATACAGATAAATTCAATAAAAAGCAGATAATATAGATTATACTTATATATATAGATCTATAAAATCATCATTAAAAAAAGCAGAATTGTAACAATTTAATTTCAGTTAAAATTATTATTTACCTTTAAATCCAAAGGAATGGGAAAATAGAAACAGGAAACAGGAAAAAATCTTTATAACGGGAACAGGATAAATCAAGTTCAAATTTGTAACAATATAATTTTAGTCTATATATATAAGTACCAAATTATTATTATGAAAAGCAGATTTGTAACAATATATAATTTCAGTTAAAATTATTTTTCCCATAAAATTTAAAAAATGTAACAATAATAAATTTTTGCAATTCAGAGAGATAATAATCAAAATAATCATCATTATAAAAAGTAGATTCATTACCTTTAAATCCAAAGGAATATAAAAATAGAAACAGGGAACATGAAAAAATTTTTATAACGGGAACAGAAAACAGGTTTTAATATTTTTTTGTGTAAATTAAATATCTGTAAAAAAGACAGAAAGTCAATAAGATATTAAACTAAAAAGGAAATTAAACAAAGACATATGGAGAGATGAAAAGACATCAACGTATAAATTTGATATTTAAAATACATACCTTTATTTTTTGTCTTTCTCTCTCTTTCTCTCAATCTCTTTCTCTCTCTCCTTCTCTCTCTCTCCCTCTCTCTCTCTTTCTCTCTTTCTCTTTCTTATATCTTCTATGAATATTCTTTTTCTTTTCTCTCCTCTTTCCTTGCGTTTCCTTCTTTTCTTCGTTTTTTCCTTGCGATTTGTCTTTGATCGATGACATATAATATGTGAAGGTAGCAACTTATCCTACATTATCTATGATATAACATATTTTATTTAAAACTGATTGACCGCGAGCGATTAATGACGTCACTTGAGCAAATCGAGCAGTTACACGATTTTTATTTATGAATTTCGTAATCGAAAGATTATACACATAAAATACATATAGATAAAGAATAATATTGAAAAAAAATTAAAAATTAAAATTTAAAATTAAAAATTGAAAAAATTTCGTAACCGTTTTCCCAAAAGATCGGTAACAAAAAATTATACACTTTATAGCAAACCCCAGGAAATTCTACCTTTATTTCATATACAATTCTTTAAAATTTGATCAATTAACTCCCGAGAAATTTGAAAAATTTTGTAACCGGTTTCCACAAAAATCGGCAACAAAAAATTATCTATAAAAATTATCCATAAAAAAAAATTCAGCTTGATATCTCAAAATTTTTTTTTAAGATTTGGTCAATTAATTCCCTAAAAATTGGAAAAAATGTGTAACCGGTTCCCAAAAAAATCGGTAACAAAAAATTGTACACTTTATAGCAATCCCGGGGAAATTCTACCTTTATTTCATATGTAATTCTTTAAAATTTAATTATTTCCCAAGAAATTGGAAAAATTTTGTAACCGGTTTCCAAAAAAATCGGTAACGAAAAATAATACACTTTATAGCACTCCCCGAAAAGTTCTACCTCTGTTTCATAAATTCTACCTCTGTTTCATATATCAGACAGAGAGACGTCCGGTACTTATATATATATAGATCAAGAAAATCAATTCATTAATGAAAAATTATCCATTAATAAAAAATTAAACTTATCCTCCAAAAATTAAAAAAATTTTGACACGACTCCTATTTCATATATAATTTTTTAAGATTTGGTCAATTAATTCCCGAAAAATTGGAAAAAATGTGTAACCGGTTCCCAAAAAAATCGGTAACAAAAAATTGTACACTTTATAGCAATCCCGGGGAAATTCTACCTTTATTTCATATGTAATTCTTTAAGATTCAATTATTTCCCGAGAAATTGGAAAAATTTTGTAACCGGTTTCCGAAAAGATCGGTAACAAAAAATAATACACTTTATAGCACTCCCCAGAAAATTCTACCTCTACTTCATATACAATTGTTTGAAATTCGGTCAATTAATTTCCGAAAAATTGGAAAATTTTCTGATACCGATTTCCCCAAAGATCGGTAACAAAAAATTATATATTTTATGGCAATCTGCGGGAAATTCTACCCCTACTTCATATAATTTTTTAAGATTCGGTCAATTAATTTCCGAAAAATTGGAAAAATTTTGTAACCGGTTTCCAAAAAGATTGGTAACGAAAAATTATACACTTTATAGCACTCCCCGGAAAATTCTACCTCTGTTTCATATATAATTCTTTTAAATTCGGTCGATTATTTCCCGAAAAATTAAAAAAATTAGAAAAATCGGTTTCCAGAAAATCGGTAACGAAAAACTATACACTTTATGGCACTCCCCGGGAAATTCTACCCCTATTTCATGTACCCTTGATAAAAATACACTTTATAGCACTCCCCAGAAAATTCTACCTCTACTTCATATACAATTGTTTGAAATTCGGTCAATTAATTTCCGAAAAATTGGAAAAATTTTGTAACCGGTTTCTAAAAAGATCGGTAACGAAAAATTATACACTTTATAGCACTCCCCGGAAAATTCTACCTCTGTTTCATATATAATTCTTTTAAATTCGGTCGATTATTTCCCGAAAAATTAGAAAAATTAGAAAAATCGGTTTCCAGAAAATCGGTAACGAAAAACTATACACTTTATGGCACTCCCCGGGAAATTCTACCCCTATTTCATGTACCCTTGATAAAAATTCGGTCCACTAACGAATGAGTAGTTCGCGGTCAGACAGACAGACAGACAGACAGACAGACAGACAGACGTCCGGTACTTATATATATAGATTCTAATAGCTGGTCTCGGTTACATTAACAGACCGATTATCATAAAAGGACCACAAATGTCCGCATTTTTTAATCAACTTAGACACGTCGCTGTAGCTAAAGCTAAGTTTATTGACGAAAATAGTTTAAGCGATGAAGAATTTCAATGCATCGCACCGATAACAAAACAACAATTCCAGGATTTGTTAACATATTGTGACCCGGTTCTCCAAAACGGTAGACTCCGATATATAAGGAGAAAAGATTTATTGATGTTTCTATGCAAACTCAGACAAGACTTGAGTGATGAGTTTCTTAAAATCATATTCGATTACGGTAGTAGACAAAATGTAAGCACCGTTATAGACTATGTTAGAAGAACATTAGCACAAAGATTTGTTTTAGAGAATATTGGACCTAGATCGATAACAAGGCAAGATTTCATTGCTTGACACGTCACGGAGTTTTCTAATACCATGGCTGTGTTTCGATATTCACTGTAAGTACTGACGATATGACGTCATTGAGTAGAACTGCAGGAGCGTTTCTATATTGCTGCTGTTACTTTCAGGCTGGAATAACGGAACGACGACACAGTACTGCCAGTACTGCCAGTACTGCCAGTGAATGTCGAAACGCACCCGTATAAGAAAGAAATATAACCTATCTTAACCTATCTTAGACACGACGTGACACGATATAGGAGCACCTATTCTAAATATATAAAAAAGAATCTTGTACTTAAACAATAATGTTGCAAAAGTCATGTCTATAAAATAAATAACAGTTTTCAGATTTATAAAAATATCGAAATTATTTATTATTATATTAATTATATTAATTTAGTAGTAGTAGTAGTAATCTTTTCGGGTTTTTTCCGCATCTTCGTAATTAACAATTACTGTATATTTCTCGTTGTTGCCTTCCAGGTCCACAAGGACCAAACCTATGTGAACCTGGCACCCGACTTCCAAAAAATTAATTTTTTTACAGAAAACGTTAGCATTTTGTTTGTAGTTGTTTGTAGTAACAAAAATTTCGTTTGTAGTTTAATACATTAAAAATGATAAAAATTAAAAAAATTACTCGCACTCCACTTTGAGATATCTCAAATCCGTTTGCGCCATCTTTTTTAGAATCATTTGTAGTTGTTTGTAGTGCTTTTCTTTTTGTTTATAGTTGCACCATTCAAAAGTTATTATATTTTTGTAATAAACAAAAAGTGTAACTTTGCCAATTTTGGAGATATCTCAAATCCGCTTGCGCCATCTTCTTCAGAATCATTTGTAGTTGTTTGTAGTGCTTTCTTTTTTTTGTTTGTATTTGCACCGTTTTATATATATCTAGTTATGATATTTTTGCAATATACCAGAAGTGTAACTTTGCCAATTTTGGAAATATTTTAAAACTAATTGCGCGACTCGATGTAGAATTGTTTGTAGTTGTTTGTAATAGTTTTTGTTCGGTTTCGCTTAAAATATCTCCAAAATTGTCTCTCAAAATTATCTCTTTTTGTTTATTGCAAAAATATAATAACTTTTAACAGTGCAACTACAAACGAAAAGAAAAGCACTACAAACAACTACAAACGATTCCGAAGAAGATGGCGCAAGCGGATTTGAGATATCTTCAAAGTTGGCAAAGTTACACTTTTTGTTTATTGCAAAAATATAATAACTTTTGAATGGTGCAACTATAAACAAAAAGAAAAGCACTACAAATGATTCTGAAGAAGATGGCGCAAGCTGATTTGAGATATCTCCAAAATTGGCAAAGTTACTCTTTTTGTTTATTGCAAAAATATAATAACTTTTGAACAGTGCAACTACAAACGAAAAGAAAAGCACTACAAACAACTACAAACAATTTTGAAGAAGATGGCGCAAGCGGATTTGAGTTATCTCAAAGTGGGGTGCGAGTAATTTTTTAAATGTTTATAATTTTTAATGTATTAAACTACAAACGAAATTTTTGTTACTACAAACAACTACAAACCAAATGCTAACGTTTTCCGTAAAAAAATTAATTTTTCGAAAGTCGGGTGCAAGGTTCACATAGGTAAGGACCAATTTTTTCAAAGGTGCCGCCATAGCCGCCACGTTCTTACTGCGAATGCCTCACCTCGCGAGCCGCAGTAATGAAAGTAGGGAGTGACGACAAAATCTATGACGTCACATGAACACGAAAACGCTTTGACAGCTTACTGTCGCGTATATTGGAACGGATTTACAGTGCTGCCAGTACTGCGAGTGAATAGCGAAACGCAGCCCATGTACAATCCTCAACCGAATGAACCGAAAGCCATTGTTGTAATCGACTCTACTTATGCATACATACATAAGAGCTCACATTTTCGTATTAAGGCAATCTTATTCCGTCCATAAACACAGGCATCTCCTAAAACCCACTCTAGTTGTTGCTTCTGATGGCTTTATTTTACAGATTTTTAGGCCATATTTTTCAGATTCTCGTAACAACGATGCAGAAATACTTAGGCATGATTTTGAAACAGATGAAAATGCATTGAGAGAATGGTTTCAACGTAACGATATAGTTTTGGTCGATAGGGGTTATCGTGATGGTATACCTCTTTTACAGCTGTTGGGAATCCAATATGAAATGCCAGCATTACTTGAGGCTGGACAGCGGCAACTAACGACCGAAGATGCAAATGCATCTCGTATTGTCACTAAGAGTCGTTGGATAGTAGAAAGTAGAAACGGTCATTTTCGGTCAGTGTTCAAGTTTTTTGCTAACACACTATGCTTATAGCATGCAAAAAACCTCGGTGAGTTTTATCGTATTGCTGGTGCAATATTGAACAGGTATCATCTTATGATTCATATGGAAGGTGCAACTGCACAGTCGGCACAAGAAATCTTGGAGAGATCACGTATCCCAAATGCTGTGCAAGCAAGAGTGGAGGTAGACAATCTCACAAGAAGGAATGCACAATGGAGAAGACTAAATCATAGAGATATACCAGAGTTTCCGCTCCTGGATTTAGAATACTTAAGACATTTGACGCTTAGTGTATACCAAATCAATCTTGCACCATCTTACATACAAGATAAAGTTTTGAGAGACAATGATGAAGAATTTCAACTAGATGAACATTTAAATGAAGCGGGTTTTTTGAGTATCAGAGTGTACTCTAGGTTTCGAAATGCTGGAAGACACCAAATATTTATATTATTTTGAGTTGCTGACGACGAAGGTATTGAAAACGCTGTTACGTCCTGCGGGCTCCACGATATCCCTTTTTCGCGGGAATTCTTATGCGCCTAAGATAGCCCTAAGATTAGGATAAACAAGCCGAGTACGGACGGTTATCGATCGGGGTGAGGTTAGATCTCGCATTTCTTTTTTTATGATCAAACTACCTATTTGCTTGGGCAACTAAAAGCAACCTCTCAGATGACAAATTACTAACAGACGGGGGATATGATGACCAGATTCTCGTCAACCTCGTCTGGCCCATAACTATAAACCCGCGACACGACGCGCAGAAAGGAGCCTTAACTCCAGACAGGGGATGATGAAGATCTGTATTATTATCGCGCGACTCACTCAAAACTGGCCGTGCGATGTTCCGACAAACAGAAACGAAACCTAATACGTGCTTTTAGAAATCTTAAGAGCACGTGGCGGAAGTTTTTGTTTGCAATAAAACTGCACTTAAAATTGAGAAGTATGGATCGTCTGTCAACATAAAAACAGGGTCGCGAGATAAGTAAGAAACCCCAATAAAAGAGAAATCGGCGATAATCGAAAAACAAATGCGTCACTGGAAAGAACCGATGGGTTACACCCCCAATAAGACAGTGGGGCCTTAAGAGAGAGCTCACCAATGAAAAACCGGAAAAATCGATAACCGTCTCTAGCTTTCTAGGATAGGCGTAAACTCAAAATCTACCCCTTGGGCGAGGAACATCTCGCCCAATAAGAATTTCCTTAAATAATAATTAGAAACATCCCGCCAACCAAAAATCCTTTAAACGAAGATCAGACACATCCCACACGAAATCCACTCCTTCCATCCTTCGAACCTTCGTATTTAAATCGCGACGTCGCAGGACTCGCCCTCAGAGAAATTTTCTCAGTTTCAGTCTGCATTGCTCGGTATTATAATCTAAATCTCATTTGTTTCGAGTCTCGACTCCACGTTTAGAGTCAGTGCAACAGATCCGACGAACCATCAGTCGCCCCCGACTCACCCACCGACGAGTCCAACGTCCATTTCAGAGAGAATCAACAACCACCAGAAATTCATCAAGTAGTAAGTCCCGTAATTCTCTTGATCCTTTCTTTTTCCGCGTTATCGCCCCCCTTCTTAAACGGTCTATCGATTGTCGGATCTCCAGAAGCTTATTATTTTGGGGTCGGTCAGTGTAGGCATCAGGTTCCCAGCGGTCGTTGGCGTTGTCGTGGGCCTGACTTGGCTCCCGGCGTCTTCGTCGCTGTCGTGGACTCAGCCGGTCCACTGACCCCCCTGAGCTCGTGATCGTGGGTCGGTCGGTGTAGGCATCAGGTTCCCAGCGGTTGTTGGCGTTGTCGTGGGCCTGACTTGGCTCCCGGCGTCTTCATCGCTGTCGTGGACTCAGCCGGTCCACTAACCCCCCTGAGCTCATGCTCGTGGGTCGCTCGGTGTAGGCATCAAGTTCCCAGCGGTCGTTGGCGTTGTCGTGGGCCTGACTTGGCTCCCGGCGTCTCGTCGCTGTCGCGGACCCGGCCTGTCCACTGACCTCCCCCCCTTGAGCTCGACGATTTTCTTTTGTTCGCTTCCGACCGGGTCCGAGAGAGATCGACTAAATACATAAATAATTTTAGTGGACCCGAAAGTCCTACCCCCTCGAGGACAGAATCTCCGCACGATCAGGCGACAGAGAAATCGACAGAACAAGCAGGCGCGACGGGAGGTCGAACTCCCCCGGGAGCAGCTCAACGCCGGTCCTCCGCGACTCGCCATCCCACCGCCCCTACCAGCTTTTTCGGAGGAACCCGGTTCTTCGCATCAGAATCGCCCCGCTATCATCTTGTCTTATCGCCCAGTTGTCCTACCCTCTCGCCCAATTGCTGAACATTCTCGCCCTATTTGCCGCGTGGCTCCGTTTCCCGTGGTCCCGCCTCGCGTGGTCCCGGTTCGCGTGGTCCCCGTCAACCCCGATCCAGCCCGGTTCCTAGAACCTCCCGATTCCCTCTCCTTTTCCCGAAGTCCGTCCCCGACCTCCTCAACCGCCTCGACTCTCGATCTCGAGAACATAGGCGATCCCGAAACCATAACATTAGACTAATCTTAACTTCATTAATTTACATACACTTTAATTTTAAGCTCGACTTAATTTAGTTCACACACATATAACACCTACCCAAATTCATGTAATCACATTCTGATTTCAATTGTAATAATAGCGGGCAGGATGTTCATTTCCAAGTAGATTTAAAGATCTTGCCCGACCACCCCCGCACCTATGTAACTCCCGCGATAACTACACACTCACACACACTAATGACATTCATTTCGCCTCCATTCATTCATCTTAATTGCCTCACAATTTCGATCTTTTTTATGTAATTAATGTTCAGCTCAATGTTATCAACAAATATCATTTTTATTGTAATAAATGTTTAGTCGTTAGTAAGGTTAAATTAAATGTTTTTTTTTTTTTCCATTTTAAATAAGACCTTGCCCACAAATTATCTCCCTCTCTCGAAATTGCGAGGTCCGATCTTGAGTTAAAGGGATTAAATTCTCTGACTCGAAAAAGGACCAACGATTGCACCGCTCACGAAAGGCGTCCTAACGTCTTTACGGACGTTGACCCTTTCTGAGTCATAAAAGTGCGTTCGGCTCGTGCAACGCGTCTCAGAGCGCGTACCTGCGAGCGACATTTGTAAGTATCTAGCTGCGTCCTCCCTTCCCCCGACCCCTCTGGTTAGCCTTTCCCTTGCTTCCCAGATTTTTATATCCTAATCTCGGGGTTGGACGTAACAACGCTGATGATGCTGATCCAATTACTGGATATTATTGTACATGTCAATCTGGAGGAAGGACTCTAGGTGCGTGCGCCCATGTAACCAGTGTGATATGGTTTCTTGGTTATGCGCGACATCAAGTGGATGTGAGGTATCCTGATCCATCACTGTTGAATACAACATTAGATGCAGCCAATCGGGATGCAGAGAGACATGTGCCTAATGCTGATATAGAAATAATCAACGACTGAATGGATAACTTGGCCTGACGCTCCACAGTCTTGTCTTAGCTGGCCAGACGTCCTGCAGTCTTGTCTTAACTGGCCGGACGCCCCACAGTCTTGTCTTAGCTTGCCGGATGCCTCATAGTCTTGTTTTAACTGGCCGGACGCCCCACAGTCTTGTTTTAGCTAGCCGGATGCACCACAGGCTACATGTGTAGGGTCCCAAATAGGCAATGGGTCCCAAACAGGCGATGGGCCTTAAAATGAAAAAAAGAGCCTAAAGAAAAGGAGCCTTGAATCTAATACAAAGCTTTTGTATTTACCATTTTTTTGTAAAACCTCATCCAACAAAAATAAGCTACCGTTGCCGAACTTCGGAATATGCTGCAGAAATTCAAAAATCTACCACTTTGGATGGCTGTAACTCAAAATCTCGAATTTTGAGAGTTTCATGCCCATTTACACTTTTAATCTACATGTTAAGAACTACCTTTTTGCAAAGTTTCAAAACATTTGACCGAAAACCATTTTCCATAAGGATTCCGCGGGGTCCTTTCAAGTTATTTTTCATTGAAAAATGTAGAAGTTATAAGCAAATGACCGAAAAGTGAGGCGTTCGCCCCACTGTGCGGCGTGCAATGGGTAAAAGGGGAACCCATCCCCCCACGACGAGTCCGAATCCCCCGACCTGCCGGAGCACCGGCGTGCAATGGTCGAGGGGTCCAAAACCCACTCCGTGGTTTTTTATCGAGATTTTCCTTCCTCTAGGCGAGAAGGCCAGCGGTCCCGGCCGACCAGGCGATTGAAGTCAGGGCCGCCAACCCCTACCGGCCGATGGAGTCTGGGTAGCCGAAGCTAGCCAGACTCCTAAGCAGGGCGGCCGGACCCCTGGTTTTCTGTCTGGGTTTTCCTTCCTATAGGACGGTCGGGTAACGGAGCAGAGCTCGACCCTCATGGCCCCGTCCAGGCCGGGCAGACTTTTTATAGAGGCCGCCTACCTCGCGAGTCCTGAAAGGACTCCCCGGTCCACGACGGACCTTGCGGACCGCCGTGAATTACGGTACTGCTGTGCTCGGGCACTCCGAGTTCGCAAAACCCGTACTAGAAGGCCCCCACCGGACCCCAAAGGGTCCGGAAGGGTGACAACTAGCCCCTGGAAGGATCGTATTTGATTTTATTTAACCGTATTTTACCGTTTTTTATTTTATTTCACACGTATTTTACCGTATTTGGTTTTATTTCAATTTATTTTACCGTATTTGATTTTATTTCACCATATTTTAACATATTTAATTTTATTTCACCATATTCTACCGTATTTGATTGAATTTCATCGTTATTTCAATGTATTTTACCGTATTTGATTTTATTTCACCGTATTTGATTTTTTTATTATTTAATTTAATTTAATTTAATCTTCTCACACGTGGTCAGATCCATCGATCAATAATAATGCGCGCGCGATATCGAAACTGGCGATACTAGCACCGCCAGTGTCGAAAAAGTGAAAGTTACATTTCTGTGATATATAATATATGTCATATATTGAGAGACGTCGACGTTAGTAGAAGTTCTTAATATAAATTAAATAAAAGTAGGTTCTTCTAAATAATCAAGTAAAGGAAATATGGGCAATAGGAGCCAAGCGCCGTAAATAATGCGCAATCAAATTATTGTAACAATATATATTATAATAAAACGGACGTTTCGACACTTTTTTGTGTCCTCTTCAGCGTTAATACATAAATTCGACGAAGTTGATCTGTGAGAGACAGTCAAGCGCAATCAAATTCACGACGGTAAAACAAAAATGAATAAAACCGGAGCAGTAAACGCGTGAACCATAAGGTGTAAATTGAAAATAAAAGCTATGAGCCATACAGGCGCAGTCAACAAGTAAAAACAAAATATGTAACTCAAAAATAAAATTCATAATAAACTGTAAGTCAGACGCAGTCAACGGATAGAACAAGAAATGTAAAATAAAAACCGTACAGAAGTTCGGTAGACTATATAGTTGTGCCGATCTGCAAGTGCTCCATGTCAATCGCATCTTAGACAATAAACTCCCAGGTTGGAAGACCAGATAGAACGGTAAGATCGATTATCCTTACAACCAAAAGCGGAGTTATAACGTGTTAAAACTGCGATTTATCAGTGTTAAATATAAATTTCTTACTTACGGAGCAATTGCCGACCAGTGTGTCAAAACGTTAAAACGAGCCTGTCACTCTGAAGTGTCGAGAGAGAGTGAGGCGTAGGAAAAACACAGAAGGTCAATATAATAAAAGAGGTATAAAAATTCGCAAACGGATATACTACATTTTTGATAACTTCTCAATAAAGATGCGATTTCATTGACGCTAGAAACCAGCGGCAGCGTCAAGAAAATGTAGTGGGGGAAGAAGTTCCGTTGAATTTTGCGGTACGTTAAAAAGTTGAGACGGTCTGAACTTCTTCCCTCACTACATTTTTTTGACGCTGCCGCTGGTTTCTAGCGTCAATGAAATCGCACCTTAACGCTCAGATAAGAGTCTGGTAAACCTTCCGTGTCCGTCTGCAAATTCAATTCATTTACTTGTCTCTTAATGCACAGCATCTCAGAGATTAGGCGTTTGTAATAATACAGTTCATTATCTAAAATTTCGGTATTGTTCCAATCAAAGTTGTGATTTAATGCTATTCTGTGATCAGTTAAGACAGAATGATTAGATGTCCTCCTATTTATGTGGTTCTGATGTTCCTTAATTCTAGTTTGCATTTGTCTACTAGTTCGGCCAACATATGAGGCGTCACATTCAATACAATTAATTTTGTATACCACATTGCTTTGTTTCGATCGTGGGAGATTATCTTTATGGGTTTTAATAAATGTTCGCATTTTATTCAAACTATTATACAATAATCTCACTTTAAGATCCCTTGTGACGTTCTTAAAATGTTCTGTGACCTTAGGGATGTACGATATAGTAAAAAAAGGAATAACATCACGTTATAACTCCGCTTTTGGTTGTAAGGATAATCGATCTTACCGTTCTACCTGGTCTTCCAACCTGGGAGTTTATTATCTAAGATGCGATTGACATGGAGCACTTGCAGATCGCCACAACTATGTAGTCTACCGAACTTCTGTATGGTTTTTATTTTACATTTCTTGTTCTATCCGTTGACTGCGCCTGACTTACAGTTTATTATAAATTTTATTTTTGAGTTACATCTTTTGTTTTTACTTGTTGACTGCACCCGTATGGCTCATAGCTTTTATTTTCAATTTACACCTTATGGTTCACGCGTTTACTGCTCCGGTTTTATTCAATTTTATGTTTTACTGTCATGAATTTTGATTATAGATTAAACGAACTTACCTAAGTGAAGTTTGATCATAATTGTATGAGCGCCTCTTCCGAAGTGATTAAGATGTAGTACCCCCTCTCAGTCCCTAAGTGTCCACCATTTTAAAGCTAAAAACAAAACGACGCACGCGCCGCCGTTGCCGTCGCCGCCACCGTCGCCACTCCCGAGTTCATTCTTTAAAGCTGTGCCGTAACTTCCGGGGAGAAAGATCTGACTATGATGTAGATCTGGGCTTAAGGGTGGGAGTGATCACTTCGGAAGAGGCGCTCATACAATTATGATCGAACTTCACTTAGGTAAGTTCGTTTAATCTATAATTGTACTTCGCGCCTCTTCCTCGTGATCAAGATGTAGATGTTTAAAGTTTCGTTACGGCACTCCGAATGGCAGAATAAAAAAGAAAAAATTTGTTTATTTATTTATTCTTTTTCTCTCGACGGTTTTACAAGCCATGAAATATGGCGTCGGGTTTTTGACGGCCTTCCTAACTTAATCTTCGATACTCTTTTTATGAGTCTAATATCGCTCTCGCAAATACATCGGACGCTTTCGCGATGTCTCGATTATAAAACTTTGCGAATGTTTTCGAGTTACTTGTCCATCCGGCTGTCTTCCGGATAATATCTAAATCAACCCCGTGCCTTCTTGCCGCTGACGTCGCGGCATGACGAGTACTGTAAACCGTGAATATTTCTGTGTTAATTCCACTTTTTGACAAAATCTCTTTTATCCAACGACTTAAAGTCTGGGATGTAACTGCCTTAAAAGGCTTTTTGAAGGAGATAAAAAGTGAATTCGTAGAGCCACGAATGTCTTTGGTCCTTTCTAGATAGCTTTTTAGGGTCGAAGCCACGCAAATCTCCTTATCCTCTGTATAGAATGGCAGGACTAAGCAAGGTTGTTTCCTGCTCGGACCTGAAGTTTTTATTCTATCGGAAACTTTTATTTCGATGGATTCCGCAGTTTCTCGAATGTTTCTTATGTCTAATAAGGCGAATGTTTGTAACCTATGGCCTGTGACTAACGCAAGTAGAGAGATTAGTTTCATAGATAAGACTTTTAACGTAGTGGTTTTGTTATTCGCTTTAGACGATAAATAATCTAATACAGCTTTGGGATCCCAGGTACAGTCATATCTAGGCCTGGGCGGTCTCTTGTTAAAGACGCCTTTGAAAAATCTCTTAATGTTCGGGTCCTGTCCGATTTCGTGGCCGACTACTAATGAGATTGCCGAGCGTAGGCAATTCAAAGTGCTATAAGAAGCTCCCTTCTCGAACGCATCGGTTAAGCCGGCAAGAATGTCTCGAATTGAACTGGTGAATAGATCGACGGAGTTCGCGCTGCAGAAACTCCACCACTTCTTTAAGGCGGAGTCGTATTGTTTTAGTGACGATTTCGTTAATGATGCCATCATTATTTCTATTGTGTTACTTGGCGTTTGTCTCCGATCGAATCCTGTCCTGATAATTTGCCGGCAACCAGGGTAAGATGTCGCCACAGCGGGTGAGGTGAGGTTCTCTGTTGCAAGAGGTTAGTAAATTAATATTTGGCTTTAGATAAATAGGTTCCGAAACTAGCATCGAATAAAAAAGCGGGAACCAGGGTTGTGCAGGCCATTCTGGAACGACCACAATGCCTACTGCCTTGTCATCCCTGATTTTTCGGAGAACCCTAAGGATAATCGCGAATGGCGGAAACGCATAAAAGTAAAAAATCTGTCCACGATTTCGTGAACGCGTCTACCGATAATGAGTTGGGATCTTTGAACCACGAAAAGTACTTTTTACACTTGGTGTTGACCCGACTGGCGAACAGGTCAATCTGCGGTTTCCCCAGTGTCGTACTGATTTTTTCGAATGCTTCATTTGCTAGCTCGTACTCTGTTTCTGGTTCTATCTTTCTTGACTCCGCGTCAGCTATAAAGTTATCTTTAGAACTTATATACGACGCGAACAGAATAATGTCCCGAGCTTCGCACCATCCCCAGATTTCCTGGGTTATCCGATTTAGTCTTACATTTTGAACACCTCCCATCCTATTGATGTAGGAGATGGTGGTGGTATTGTCTATTCGAAGTAAGATGTCTGTGCTTCGCAAGTGTTTCGCAAAACATTTTAAGCCGAAAAACGCCGCTTTTAATTCGAGAAAATTGATATGTTTCGATCGTTCTGACGCATCCAATGAACCGTGTGCTGTTTCATTCCCGCAAGCTGCTCCCCAGCCCGTCAGAGATGCATCTGAATAGATTTCTAACTGAAAGTTTAAGGCATCTATCGAG
Source organism: Temnothorax longispinosus (assembly GCF_030848805.1). Classification (NCBI taxonomy): domain Eukaryota; kingdom Metazoa; phylum Arthropoda; class Insecta; order Hymenoptera; family Formicidae; genus Temnothorax; species Temnothorax longispinosus. The sequence continues at coordinate 13,079,631 of NC_092365.1, read as the reverse complement.
TTGCATGTTTTTTGTATATTGCGTTTCCACCAAAGCAAGTCCGTCTTAATGTTATTGCTCAGGGTCATGCTTGCATCATAATTGCCGTTGTTTTCCTCGAGCGCTAAGAATTTTTCTCTCTCCAGAGACTTAGTGTGAGCATATCCGAATTTTATTGCTGGGCAACACGAGACGATTGAACCTACCATTTGAGCAAACTCCCTAATCTTATATTTTCGATTCACAATGAATTTTGACATTGTTTCTAAAGCTCTTAATTTTTTCTCCTTTGGAAGTTTAATCGTCATCTGATTAGAGTCGAATACAAATCCTAGGTATTTGCATCTCTGAACGGGGGAGAGCTGGCTTTTTTCCTCGTTGATTATAAATCCTAAGTTCTCTAAAGCTATCCGTGTTTGTAAAACATTCGATACACATTCATCATGTGATCTTCCAAACAACAGAAAGTCATCCAGATATACCACCGAAAGGAGACCCTTTCGTCTGAGATCGGAGATTATCGGCTTCACAATTTTGGTGAAGACATAAGGGGCGGTAGAGAGGCCAAAAGGTAGGCAAGAAAACTGACAGAGCTTTTCTTCAAACTCGAATCTTAGATATTTTCTATCCGACTCTGCGATCGGTATGAGATAGTACGCATCTCTTAAGTCAATTGAGGCCATAAACCAACCCTTGTTTATTAATCTAACCACTGTTTTGTGGTCTTCTAATTTAAAATGTTTAGTCTTTATGAATTTGTTTAACTGTTTTAAATTTAAAATCAGTCTATACGAGCCATTGGACTTTTTCCGTAAGAAAATGCTTGAAATAAACTGTTTTTGAGTCGGTTCGCATGGTTCTATGGCCCCTTTTTGTAATAGCTCTGCAATTTTTAGCGAAATCTGAGTTTTCTCCTCCCGTGACCAATGGGCCTCTCTCGGTGGTTTTATTTGGATAAGCTTGCACACAAAAGGTATTCTATACCCTTCTACCCATGACAAAATAGATTTGTCATTGGTTAACGCTTTCCACCGTGGCAAGAACTGTCGTAGCTTGCCGGCTGGTTTACCTACTGGAGTTAATCGCGTCTTCTTGTGTGTTCTCTCCTGTGTGGAGCCCTGTAGTGCTGAGAAGCCGGTTTCAAAGCCCTGTTGGACAGTGGATATCGACGCCCGCCACTCGTCGCTGGCTGCCTTTTGTAGCGCGACTGTCGGGACGGGGTTTTCGCGTTTTTTGACGATGTCGTCCCTTGCGATTTTTGAGGTCGTTTCAAGTCTTTGGATGAAGTTTCGATCAACTTCGCTGCCTTTACACTTTCGGATAATTCCTTGCCGAGAAGCCATTCGTCGATAACTGAGGAGCTTAAGGTCTTTTTCATTGCCGCGTTAATGTTCGCCAATATAAGAGTTCTCCTTATTGAGGACTCATCGTGGTGTAGGTCCGCGAGTAGCCGGCTCGTGTGTCCGAGCGCTTCGATCACTGCGAGGTTTTCCCCCTCTCCTTTATGTCTGAATAGTGTTGATAAACCTTTTCCTACTGCCGCGAGGCATGTCGAAATTTTCGCTTGTTTTGAGACTATTCTCTCGTCTCTTTTCCAGACAGCCTCTTGCAGACACGCCTTTACCTCCGGATTAAGTTTTGGAGGGTCGATGCGTGTGCAGTTTGAAGGAGGGGGGTATTTTTTGAGAAGTTCCGCCTGCTCCTCTGTCGGAAGTCCAAGTTTTAGTATCTCTTCCCATCTGGCGACCACGTCGCTATGTAGTGGCTCGGCTAGGGTTCGTTCTTCGGCGAACCGTTTCCCTATGACGTCTAAAACGTCTTTGTCCAGCGCAGCTTCGGTTGGTACATTTGCTTGATTGTCCAGCGTAGCTTCGTTTGGTACGTTCGCTTGACTGTCCGACTCCGCTGCTTTAGCGTTCTCGGTATGTGGGCGCTCAACTCTCGCGCCTCTTTCGGAGGTTTGTCTCCGATGCCGAGTTTCTTCCCCCGATGACGAAGTGTTGCTGCTGTTGCTATCACTGTTACCTAAAACAGTAGTGTACATGGAATATTCATTTCTATATTTGTCGTCTCAAGGGACGTACGAATACCTATAATCATGTAATGTTTCTATAAATATAATGTTTGTTGCGAACTATTCGCAATGCGACAGATTAGAATCTGTTAAAATCGCCTCATCGAGGTGATCGAGAATACGCGCAGTGTAGGTTAGGACCTATGCCGCGTCAATTGTAGTGTTCGCGCATGCAGGTCATAGCCCGCGTGCTGACCCTCGACGATGCAGATTAGGTCTGTGTGTCGGTTAGGGTCCATACTGCGTCGATCGTTGGCGTCGCACATGCAGGTTAGAGCCTGTGTGCTGACGCTCGACGATGCAGGTTAGAGCCTGCGTGTAGGTTAGTGCCTACACTGCGTCGATTGTTGGCGTCGCACGTGCAGGTTAGAGCCTGCGTGCTGACGCTCGACGATGCAGGTTAGAGCCTGCGTGTAGGTTAGGGCCTACATTGCGTCGGTTATTGGGTTGCACGTGCAGGTTAGAGCCCGCGTGCTGATGCTCGACGATGCAGGTTAGAGCCTGCGTGTAGGTTAGAGCCTACATTGCGTCGTTTATCGGGTCGCACGTGCAGGTTAGAGCCTGCGTGCTACCTCTCGTTTGCGACAGGTAAAGTTCGTCGCATTGTCCTCAACGAAGCAAACGAAATTGCGCGCGGCATAGGTTAGGGCCTGTACCGCGTCGACTGTCGTTGTCGCACATGTAGGTTAGAGCCTGTGTGCCGACACTTGACGATGCAGGTTAGTACCTACGTGTAACATTTCTCTGAAATGAACGTTATGCTTACTGCGTGACGCATATAAATCTATCGACGACGATTCGGAATATCTCCGACGCTGTGCTTCCTTCCGTTTCCTTTTCTGTCTCCTGAGTTCTTCCTTCAGCAGTTTTACACGTTTCCTCCAACGATTCTCTTTTTCCGCTTCCCTGTCTGATTTTCTGCTTCTCTTCCTTTTATTTCCCATCTTGGGCGTGTGGACACCTTGGCACCAAAAGAAAGAATGAACTCGGGAGTGGCGACGGTGGCGGCGACGGCAACGGCGGCGCGTGCGTCGCTTTGTTTTTAGCTTTAAAATGGTGGACACTTAGGGACTGAGAGGGGGTACTACATCTTGATCACGAGGAAGAGGCGCGAAGTACAATTGCGCTTGACTGTCTCTCACAGATCAACTTCGTCGAATTTATGTATTAACCCGTTGTGGTCACACCTCCTAAAAATAACGTAGTGGTCACATGAGGTCCAATGGACTCTACAACAGTTGCCATTTGCGTTCTTTTTGATGTATCGACTCAAACCTTGAACTGGAATTTAATTTATGACTTCCTCTTTATAATATAATAATTAAAAAAAATTTTTTATGTCGAAAAAACGCGAAAAAATTTTTTTTTGAGAAATTTGACTTTTTTCACAAAAATATTTATCAAATTTTTTTTAGATAGAGCAAAAAAACTTCCTGCGTTTTACTCTCAAAATAGTATACTTTTAAAGGAAAAAAAATCTGGGGCCCATTGGACCCCATGTGACTACAACGGGTTAACGCTGAAGAGGACACAAAAAAGGTGTCGAAACGTCCGTTTTATTATAATATATATCGTTACAATAATTTGATTGCGCATTATTTACGGCGCTTGGCTCCTATTGCCCATATTTCCTTTTCTTAATATAAAATTTTTACATTTCGACTTGCGTCGCAATATCTCCGCTCGTAGGGCACGTAGCGGAAAAATAAACACACGTACCCCCCCCCCCCCAAATCGACCCCAAGCTATCGATCAAGCCTACTTAGAACTTGATCCGTTCACTCGTTATATGAGATCTCAACATCTCGAGTACTCGCAAATCGTCGCGTCGCGTAAAAGAGTCACGGTCGGTCTCGCTCCGCGTGTACTTGGAGCGAGACACTACCGTGTCTCTTGATATATGATTATCTTTAACCTTATAAATATACTTTTACATGATCAGACATGATAATATATAAGCATATAAGACCATATATGGCTATATAAAGTTATACTTAAAGAGGTTTTATGGAATATTTAATCATATATTTTCATATATAGCCATATAATATTGTTTAAGATTATATTTCCATTTCTTATATGATCATATATAATCATATATCTACTAATATAAACTAATACGAACTAATATGAACAAAAAGAGGTTTTTTTTCCCGGGATTTATCTGTTAAGATAGTAGTCATCATTCTTGAACACACATTTCGGATAAATTTTCACCTCTTTGTACCTTTAAAATATTTACCTATTACAAATAAAAAGTTACAACTATCTGCGTTATACTGTGACCAAACATGCGGTCTAATATTATGACAAACTCACTTTAAGTTGAAATAACGGTCGCCACTACGTTTAACGCATGAACGTAGAACGTATGAGAACCAACGATGGAATCGATGGCTGCGTTACTTCCTTCCTTCCTGTCTATCACCAAGATGTGAAATGTCCGCTGCTCAGCTTTGTGCGTCGTAAAAACTATGTCCTCGGTCAGGGTCACGCACTAACACTCGGTTCGCGAACGATTTATCAAGGATCAGGATGAGGATTATTTCGAATAATAATTCTTCACTTGTTTTAATTTAATAAAAACAAGAATAATTATATTTATTGTTAAAGAACAGAAAGATCAAACTGTTAACGGGTGTTACCCGGGTACAATCTCAAACGTTTCAATTATGCGTAAATATCGCGTTAATTTATTCGTAAAACGAACGATGTGTTAAGACTTCTTAATAGTAATCGCGTGTCGCGAAACTTGTCTTTCATATGCGTATTATACGATTCTCGAATATCGATATTTTCTAAGTATCACGTCCGCACTTCTAGAAGGATCGTCGAGGAAAGGCCTCTACGTACGTCCGCACGCTCCGCTGGTCGCTCGCAGAAAGATCACGAAGTTCCCTCGGAATTTCCCTTCTCCTGCGTCAAGCATGCGCAACCGGCGTCTGTTAGAACACGCCTCGCACATCTGGCATGCCTCCTCTCAATCTATCATATAGCTGTCTCTCTCTACTTTCACATTTCTTTCGACGTAAACAAGCTTATCTACTATCAAAACATGCTAACAGGAAAAATCCTGAATCCCGGCAAAATATTATGAAAACTTTAAAAATTAAAATGTAAAATATTTAATAAATTGAGAATGACAATTACATGATCTTCCCTTCTTTTTCCTTAACAATAATCCTTAAATCTAACGCAAAGATTCCCGTGATCGATGATCCATTTTACTAATAATTAATCACGCACTCTAATCATAAAAAATATTATTTATTTTAATGCAAATGCGTTATCTATCAAATATCAGTCTTTACATTAGTTTACTTTAGATCCCTGCTCATTATATATTGTATAACGCATTGCAAACAATCTCAAGATTTTAACTCGCATTTCTCTAATAATTCTCTTTTTATTTTCAGATACGCAGTCTCGACGCTGGATCATCACAGGAATCATCAGGTAAGTATAAAAGTATCAAAGTACTGAAAGTACACACATAAATCAAATACGTATAAATAATCATATAATTTCTCTTTTTCAGGAAACTCGGTAAAACTTCTTAAAAATGCATCAGCCGCTTGCAAAATAATGCCAAACAACTCGAATAATTATTACAATCTCAAATATATCATTTATTCCAATCTTGTACTTAAGGTACGAAAATCGATGTAGTGACCTACGACAATAAACTTCTTAAAAAATAAACAATTCGCAAATATTACTTCAGATTATTAAATCTCATGCTCAATTAATCGCATTCTATGCGATTTTGCCCATCTCATTATCGAAATTGCCAAATCTCTATACGTTAAGCCTACTTTTTAACTTTTTTTTTTGACGGGGGAAAATCCGCACGGATACCCCCTCCCCCGGGCAGGGAGGGCGGTTATGTGGGACTCCAACCCACTAAAAACCCCCCGGTTGTCCCTCTTGGCACGTTTTACCTGACGTGGAGGGGGGGCAGCGGGAAACGCACTGATTCGTCTGCCACCCCACCCCCGTGCCGTGCCCAGTTTCCCAGGCATCTCTAACTTGTGGCGGATGAGGGGACAACGTCCCCATCCGCCACCCCTCCCTCCGGGGTTGTTTAGCGCACGGGTGCACGGCAGTCCCCGACCGCACACCCGCCCCCGGGGCAAGAGGGGGGAAGGAGTGTGCCGCCGCCGAGACGACAGGTTCCCTCCCCCCTCCCGCGCATGCTCTGTTATAGCTCTTAGAGGCCAACTCCTCGCGATTCCGAAACCCCGTCCCCGATAGAGGGACGAGTGCCAGCGTGAGGGGACTAAGGGGAATGCCCAGAGCCGCCGGGCGACAGCCGCGGTGCTCCCACTCCTAAGAGGTGGGGAGCGGGCCTCGAACCACGAGGGTCGTAAGGCCCGCGGCAACCACGGTACCCCGGGCGGATTGATACCCATTCCCGGTCCCCCATCGTCATCTATCTTCCTCCGTCTCGGTGGCGGAGAAAGACGCGATTGGGAGGAGACGACGACCGCGTACGCGCGGCAATCGCGGTCCCTCGTCATCATCGCTCCCGCTAAGCCTACTTTTTAACTAATCATCTGATTTACTTTAAACAAAGTTTATTGGCTTTATTTTACCTTCAGAAACATAAATCTATCGCGCTATATCAAAAAACACAAAATTACGAAAGTTGATCATTCCTCATAGGAACATGTCAAAATGTTCGCATATTGAAATAATGGAAAATTTAACTTAAAAATCACATGTGTTTGTTTATTTTACTCTTCTGAACACGAACATATCTATCATTTATCGATCTGCCGTTTATTTCAAGTTTCGACTTGAAAATGTAAAAATCCATAATAATAAAAAATGTCGCATAAAAACTATATGGGTGGCTTCGTACAATTATAAGAAACAAAACAAAACTATTCGCAACTCAATCGGATCATTATTGACAAAATTGATTTTTTAAAGATTATGAAAAGTGGAAGTTGTTAAATATTCATAAATCGTAAATTATTACTGCAGATCTTCGTTAGTTGTTTCAAACCATTGATGAAAATGTCAAACATCTCGATATTTAAAGTATTTACCGTTTTAGGCCTACTTTTGATCTAATTGTCCGATCCTCAAATAATAAACATTTTCATACTTGTTTCATCTCCCTGAATGTATCTATGTTCTCAAAACATTAAATTAAAGCTTATTTCAATATCTCGCAAAATCTTCACCCTTTCGGTAAGTACACGGATGTGATTTTTATAACGCATTAAAAATAAAATAAAAAGTATATGGCTGTTTTTGTACTGTCAAACTATACACGAAAATATAATAATTACTCGCCTCAAGTCCTTAATAAAATATTTCACTCTAATTTATTATTGACATAATTAATTAACGATCCCAGGATCTTGAAACTCAGGATTATCACTTTAGAATGAATACTATTCACGAATCTAGACTTACTTTTTATGAAACTCTCGCGTTTCTAGTCTTCGAACTATACTGACCATCTATATATCTCGCGCTTATCTCTACGATATTTTACGTAATATATATATCAATAGAAAAATAATAGAAATTATAGCTAATAATATAATGACTAACTCTATCGCCATTACGCATATATTATACATACTTATATATACAAGAGTGATTATTTGACCAAACTGACGTTTAATATCGTAGTGTTACATTAATCCATTCGACGTTTCGACACTAGTTTTGTGTCCTTATTAAGAGTTTACTAAAACAACGAAGTCATGTTACATAAAAAATATATCGCACAAGGAACAAAGAACGTAGAAAGAGAAATAAATATCTGTCCCATATTAAAAATTAGCCGCACATAAATTTTTTGCAGTTTTAACACTTTGTCAAATTTCAATGTGAAGGATCCGCGATCCATCCTTAATCGTGCGATGTAGCACCGAAACAATACATAACCGGAACAGAGACGTGCGAGAAACGTCGTTCCGAGTCGGAGGACGGAGTCTAACTAATTTGTAAATACCGAATACGCGATTGGGTCACCGGAAGAAAACATACACTCGAAAAGAAAACTATTATGTGGATCTCATAATGCAGTCATATAGCGGGTTAAGATTTTCCGTGTCTTTTTTTAGATTGATCGTATTGTTGTGTTTTTTAATATAAAACATCTCCGCTATCTCTCTCTTCCTTACATTTCTCTCCCTATGCAAAACCTCCGCAGTGGACCATTTAAAATCATGCCCATGCGTCAGTCGGTGCTTGCTAACTACGGAGCGCTTACTCTCATCTTTTTTTGTCACTAAGATGCTCCTTCACCCGAGTTTCCAAGTGTCTTAATGTTTGTCCTATATATGACACGTTGCAGTCATTACAGTCAATTTTATAAACTACACCTGTTTCTTTCATGTTGTCAAGTTTATCCTTGCCCCGTTTTATAATCGAATCAAGCTTTTTTGGAATCGTATGAAGGACATCCAAGCCACATCGGTTTAAGATGCGGCAAATATTCTCGCTTAAACCCTTTACGTAAGGAAACACTAGATATCTCCGGGAATTGAAGGTGTTGCTAACATTACTGGAGTCGATGATGTCATTGTGATGATTCAACTCTTTTAACCTCTTGTTAATTTGCTTATCAATAACGTGTTCAGGGAAGCAGTTATTTATAAGAATGTCCCTTACGGGTTCAATGTTGGAACTATGAAATTGTTTGTCAGAAAGTAGAATCGCGTGGTCAACTAAGCTTGTAATCGTGTTATTCTTGTACTTCTGTGGATGATTGGAAAAGGAATTGACGTATTGGCCCGAAAACGTAGGTTTCCGGTGCCAATTGGTCGAAAGCCTGTTACCGTTTGAAACAACCTAGCTTCTGAAGCGCGGATTCGCTCGCGGCTGGTCAGGGTTCGGAGTAGGCGCGGAGGAAAGACACACGACTCGGTTTTCGGGGTAATAAACAAAGATTTATTCTAACATATGTACAAGCGTCGTAACGATTTCAATGAATATAGTGACGGTGCGGGATATTTACAAAGGCTCGGGTCGCGGGTGGAGCGACAAAGACTCCGGCGGAAATATTCGCAGAGAATATCGTGGCGGCGCGGGGTATTTACAATGGTTCAAATCGCGGGTGCGATGGTAGCCGAGATTTATACAATATAGTGCCGGATTGCGGTGCGGCGGTTCGCGGGTGCTTCTCGCGGAGCGTGAAGCGCGAAACGCGCGCGGTAGGCGGCGGGATCGAGCTAGCGCGAGGTTGACCACCGAGAAGCGCTCGGCGGTGGCTACGAGCGGCTAGCTCGAAGAAAAACGGCGCGAGTCCGGCCACCGAGAAGCGTTCGGTGGAGGCCGACTGCAAGCGTCGAGAGGTGAAACTGGTTGTCAACCGAGACGCACTCGACGAAGACAGAGAATGCCGGAGGCGCTCTACCTTCGTTTCGGACTGGCTTTGGATGGATGTAACTGGTCGTTAGCCGAGACGCACTCGGCGAAGACAGAGAATGCCGGGGGCGCTCTACCTTCGTTTCTGACTGGCTTTGGATAAGCGGATGCGAGAGTTCAGGATCGGTGCGGTCGGTGAGACGGATGATCAGGAATCGCAAATTGTGCCAGCGACGCCTGGCTTATATACGCGTCGCGGCGGCGTCACGGAGTGGCGGGGGTAGCAACGGCAATCGCGAGCGCCGGGACGATGCGGCGGAACGATCGGTGATTACGGCGTCCCGATGCCGCGATCGCGTTCGGCGGTCTTCGGCCGCCTTCGGCCCCGCTCGGCGCGTCGAGGCGGTCGCCGCGGTAAGTCCGTTTGCGGACTTCCTAACGATA